>NC_090756.1:1388127-1560627 GCF_036898095.1 Palaemon carinicauda
CAATCTCGATAGTTTCTTGTAGTGTCTGCAACCTCACCATCCTTGTGAGTTAACGATAATGTTTTTGGTAGAGCCTATAGGGCTACATGCTGAGTCATCATCAGCCATTGCCTGGCCCTCCCTGGTCTTACAACGGGTATTGTTGTTGTTATTATTATTATTATTATTATTATTAAGCTACAACCCTAGTTGGAAAAGCAGGATGCTATAAACTTTGGGGCCCGACAGGGAAAATAGCCCAGTGAGGAAAGGCAACAAGGAAATATAATATATTTTAAGAACAATGGTTGTTAAATAAATATTTTCTTGGGCTTTGTCTTTATCATACGTATAGATGGTCAGTCTCTAGGGCATTGACCTGCTCGATAGAGCAATGTCACTGTCCCTTGCCTCTGCCATTCATGAGCGGCCTTTAAACATTTAGGTCCGTTTTAGGAAAGAACCTCCTTTTCTCCACTAGCATGTTGGTGTTGAATAGCCTTCCCGGTCCCGGTGACTGTCCCTGTTGCCGAAATTTTATAAAATGAAATAAAATTATGTAAGATTTACCTGGATGTATAAATTGCAAATTATCAAAAAATGTAAAATACAATTGAAATATATAAAAAAAAGTTAATTACAATTAAAATATATTGAACAAGTAAAATACAATTAAAATATATTGAAAAGTTAAATACAATTAAAATATATTAAAAAAGTTAAATACAATTAAAATATATTGAAAAAGTTAAATACAATTAAAATATATTGAAAAAGTTAAATACAATTAAAATATGTTAAATAAGTAACATACAATTAAAATATACTAAAAATGTAAAATACAATTAAAATATATTAAAAATCTAAAATACAATTTAAATAGAACGTGAAATTAATACATTTGAAGAATAGAAAACGCGAATAGAATAATCAAGTTAACAAAAATAGGTCAATTGACATTTGTTGTGTGTCAACAAGGGTCACAACAGAAGCATCTAATAATATGGATGTATTTTGGGCGAGGGATGGGTGGGTGGGCGTCAATGAATACACTAACCCCTTTAAATTTGGGATTCCGATATAATTTTATATTTCTGGAATATAATATGCTTTGCATTTAATTTTATTTTAATATTTTTATAAAAAAGGAATTTCATCCGTTTAAATATTCTTATAGTCTCTTAATAAACAAATATTAATTATATTAAGCATTTTCAATTTGAAAAAATATTAAGAAGTTATAACTCTGAAGTTGAGTATTAAAGGTTTAAGGTTTAAAGGTCACTCATGAATGGCAGAGGCAAGGGACAGTGACATTGCCATAGCAAGAAGGACAATGCCCTACAGACTGACCATATATACATTCACATGATAAGCGCCCAAGCCCCCCCTCCCCCCGAGCTTGGACCATGGACTTGTGACCTGATATTCTCTCTCTCTCTCTCTCTCTCTCTCTCTCTCTCTCTCTCTCTCTCTCTCTCTCTCTCTCTCTCTCTCTTTATATATATATATATATATATATATATATATATATATATCTTTGTATAACTTAAAATATTATATGCATACGCATATATATATATATATATATATATATAAATAAATACTCAGAAATTTTTAAATAAAGTGTCCGGAAAATACAAAGGAAATACAAAACCATGTAATTACATTCTATCAAATAACGAGAGAGAGAGAGAGAGAGAGAGAGAGAGAGAGAGAGAGAGAGAGAGAGAGAGAGAGAGAGAGAGAGAGAGAGAGAGAGAGAATATTAGGACAAGGAGAAATTCTAAAAAAAAGCAATGATATCGAAGAAAACTTAGCATAAGTGATATCAACAAAATAAAATCATTTATAAATAATAGAGCGAAAAAACACGAAATGTAAAAAAATTAGGAATACGATCTATTGAAAGGTTTGAAAAATAAAGAGAAAGTAGGAAATTTACAGTAAACAATATATATATATATATATATATATATATATATATATATATATATATATATATATTTATATATATATATATATATATATATATATATATATAAAGTGCATGTATGTTTGTGTGTGTGTCTATCTATCTATATGCCGTCGCGGAAAATATTTCCAAAACAATATACCAAAACGAACGCGATTTAACCAATAAATATCAGCATATGCACTCCGCTGACAGACTCCGTATTAAACTAAACTCGATTTGAAATAAATATTATTAATATCATCTGTTGTCGTTCAATGTCGGATTCCCTCTCCAATTTCATCAATTTAATCACCGGCAATTCATCGTAAATCGCGAAATTTAAAACTGTTTTTTAGTATAGTTGCACTGCAATGGATTTGCTAATGTCCTTCCGCCTGTTTTTTTTTTTTTTTTTTTTTTTTTTTTTTTTTTTTTTTTTTTTTGAGCTGTTGCAAGGTCGCCTAATTGGAAATTGTTTTTGAAAAAAAAAAAGAGTTTGGCATAGTTTAATTCTATTTTCAATGTGTTCATTGATTAAATAGATGACAGTCATCAGTGGTTGAAATGTTCCGTAGTTTGGTTTTGTTTCGTAATGAATGAGACAAAGTTAATTACTCGGATGGAATTTGGTGAGCAAAAGGTATTGTGACTTTTTCATTATCTATATCAAAGGTCTATAAATGATTGACTCTGATGAAACCAATTAATGGAGTTTCCAGAGAGAAAATTAGACTTATAATTAACCTGGTCGGTTACTTCATTTCTTCTACAGCAAGTTTATTTAAAGTTAAAGTTGTCAGTGTTTAGTTCCAGTTTCATCAGAATAGATGCTCACCAGAACGTCAGCCGGGCAAGCCCAACCTCCCCCCACTGTGGTGCCCAACCAAAGCAGTGGCCTCCCTAGTAAACACCTTAAACTCACGGTCCTGGGTTGGGATCGATCTGCTGCCATGCGAATGCTAGGCGAACGCGGTCCCATTGTTCTAGCCTGTTTGTTTCCGCTAGCCTCGCTTCACTGTTTAAAAAACCCGTAATTTGAATCCGGAAATTCTCCGTAAAAATATACCGTTCTTAGCCGTATTTCAGTAAAATACAGGCGACCGTAATTTTACCATAATTTGTTATTATCTTTTACGGGTTGGTGACCCTAATATCACTCATTTACGTTAATATATCCGTTTTTAAAGCGGTAAAAATACTGAAATAAATGTTGCCAGATATTTACCGTTTTTTTAAAAAGTGTGTGTGTGCATGTTCACGTGTTTGTATATATGTACAGTAGGACACAGGAATTCCTGGAACACATTGTTCAGAGGGAGTACACCTTGTTTTACCCTTACTAAGTTGTGAGTGACCAAACAGTTAGTGTAGAGAGAGATGGCGGAATTGGTGGGTGGCACTAAACAAAATCTCGCCTTGCAGTTACAGTGTGAGAGGGTACACTTTTTCGACAGAAAGGTGTACCAGAAATACCTGCGTGCAACTGTACATATATGTACACATTGCAAGAAGATAAACTCCTAAATTATAATCGAAAACCAATATATTTACAAACGTTGTTTTTTGACGATCAATATTCTGGGAAATGTTTACGATGTTTTGAGGCACGTATGAAAATGTAAACAGAGAAAGCATATATATATATATATATATATATATATATATATATATATATATATATATATGTGTGTGTGTGTGTGTATTATATATGTATATATATGCACATAAATATATATATATATATATATATATATATATATATATATATATAGATATATATATATATATATATATATATATATATATATATATATATATAATTCATGAATTGGATTCAGTTTCCTTCAGGGAAAAAAGGACTCGAGAAAAAGAAAATAGAAGAAACGCGAGATGGAAACAAAAAAGTAAAATTAGAAAAAAAAAACTTGAATGAGAAAGATTTTCTCCTAAAAAGTGCGTTGAATATAAAGAGAGAAAGCAACGGAAGAAGTTGAATTTTGCTTGCAAGAGAGATTCGGTTTGAGGAAGCTTCTTATTTGAGCACGTAATGTAATACTGCGTGATTTTGACAACTGGGGGATCAGTGTCCGTGCTTGGCATGATGATGATGTGTGTTTCTGTTTATATACTGTATATATATATATATATATATATATATATATATATATATGTGTGTGTGTGTGTGTGTGTGTGTGTGTGTGTGTGTGTGCATATATGGATATATCTTCTTTGTCTGCATCTTTTCCCACTTTTATGTGGGGTCGATGTATCTGGCCAGTGTTCTCCATCTACCTCTGTCCCACACTTCATCACCGGTTAATCTCACAATCTTCACTGGCCATATTGGTTCTGGCTAATTTTTCATGGCCGGATGCCTCTCCTGCCGCCAACCCTCTCCATTTACCACGGGCTTGCCCCCCTCAGTGGCTGGGTTGCATATATATATATATATATATATATATATATATATATATATATATATATTCATATATATACACATATATGTATATAGGTATATATATACACATATATATGCACATATTGATATATACTGTATACACACACACACACACACACATATATATATATATATATATATATATATATATATTTATATGGTAGGTTGGCCAGGGAAATGGGCCACTCGTTTAGATACTAGAGCTTGACCAGCCAGATAGTAATACATTGGATTCCTCTCTCTGGTTTCGTCTCATCATTTTCCTTTTGCCGAATAGTCTGGTCTATTCTTTACAGATTCTCCTCTTTCCTCATACACCTGACAACACGAAGATACCAAAAATTCTTCTTCACTTAAAGGGGTTAACTACTGCAATATAATTGTTCAGTGGCTTTATTCTTTCTGTTGTTTATATATATCCATGTATATATATATATATATATATATATATATATATATTATATATATATATATATATATTTGATTTGTATATTTAAATATAGGAATATATATCACTAACACTCGTGATTTCAATTAATGTAAATAACCCCAATGGTATTTAATACTGAATTCTATCTTGGGAATACATATCCACTGGAATTCATTTATGGCAATAGCTTCTTGCCGGGCAGAGATTCGAACCCCTACCTATTCAGCCGAAACCATGCTCTATGAAGACTCTACCAACTGAGCCATCAAGAGAGCTGGTAGAGTCCTCGCAGGCATGGTTTTCGGCTGAATAAGCAGGGGTTCGAATCTCTGCCCGGCCAGAAGCTATTACCATAAATGAATTCCAGTGGATATGTATTCCTAAGATAGAATTCGGTATTAAATACCATTGTGGTTAACATTTACATTTAAAAATATATGTATAATTATATTTGTGTCCATGTAAGTATGTATTTATATATGATATATACAGTATATATATATATATATATATGTGTGTGTGTGTGTATGTATGTATATATATATATATATATATATATATATATTTATATATATATATATATATTTATTTTTTTTTTTAACCTCCCAACATATCTGGAGAGTAAAATTTCACAATTTCCTGCTGTGAATCAGAGTGATGAAACCTTTGAAAGATCTTCATAAAAGAATTCCCCCCCCCCAAAAAAAAAGTCTTTACTCTCGCTGCTCGGGGAAGTAATGAATAAAGGGCCTACTAAAAAAAAAAAAAAAAGTATGTCTTTTAAATAGCCAGAAGAGAACTTGAAGATTAAAGAGAATGAGGACCCTGGAAGATGAATGTTCGAAAATGAAAAATCTTGAAGATTGCAGGAAAATAATCCCGAACATATCTTGGTTGATCTTAGATTAAAATATATTTTTTTTCGTTTTATATATGTATCAGCATCATCACATCATCATCATCATCATCAGCAGCAGCAGCAGAAGAAGAAGATATAGATTAAAATAATTTTTTTTGTAGTTTTATTTTTTCGTATCATCATCATCATCATCAGAAGAAGAAGAAGAAGAAGAAGATGATATAGATTAAAATAATTTTTTTTTTGTAGTTTTATTTTTTCGTATAATGTATCATCATCATCATCATCATCATCATCAGAAGAAGAAGAAGAAGAAGAAGAAGATATAGATTAAGATATTTTCTTTTTTTATGTAGTTTCATTTTTTCGTTTTTATCATCATCATCATCATCATCAGCCGTTACTGTTCTCTGTAGACCAAAGGCCTCAGATATGCCCTTCCACTCTCTTCTGTTTATGGTCTTTCTATGCCAGTTTATACCAGAAAATTTTCTTAGCTCATCGATCCATCATCTTCTCTTCCTTCCCCTGCTTCTTTTACAGTCTCTAGGGACCCATTCTGTTAGTCTTAATGTCCATCTGCTATATGTCCTGTCCATGTCCATTTCTTTTCGTTAAATGTTAAAATGTCCTCTACTTTAGTTTGCTCTCGTAGCCATGTTGCTCTCTCTCTCTCTCTCTCTCTCTCTCTCTCTCTCTCTCTCTCTCTCTCTCTCTCTCTCTCTCTCTCTCTATATATATATATATATATATATATATATATATATATATATATATATATATATATATATATATATATGCATTATAAATATATAAACTCTATTGCTAACTTCATTCAATAGAATTTCAATTCTCAATTAACACATCCTTTGTCAAAAAAGAAAAAAAAAAAAAAAACATTCATTAAATGTACACAGTCGAAAGAATCTCAAAAATTCGACTATTTGATCCAATTCAAATCCGCAAGTAATGGTACAGTACAAACAATTTACATTCAGAGTCACAAACTCCATTGATGAGAATTTGGGGTCAGTTTCTCATTGAATGAAAGCTGTCAGCTGTCAGCAGCGTATTTTTGTTGTTATTATTAACTGAAGGCTAGTGAAAACTGTCAGCTGTCAGTTGTGTTTTTTTATTATTTCCTGTTTCAAATGAAAAACGAACTATTAATGGTTTAATGGCTGCTCTTGAATGGCAGAGGCAAGGGGCAGTGACGTTGCCCTATCGAGCAGGACAATGCCCTAGAGACTGACCATATAAATATGATCAGCGTCCAAGCCCCCTCTCCACCCAAGCTAGGACCAACGAGGGCCAGCAATGCCTACTGGTGACTCAGCAGATAGACCTATATGCTCTCCGAAACCCCCCAATCATTAGCTCACAAGGATGGTGAAGTTGCAGCTACCAAAGAAACTAACGAGTTTGAGCGGGACTCGAACCCCAGTCTGGCGCTCACCAGTCAGGGACGTTACCGCATCGGCCACACAACCCTAAATTACATTGGCAAATAGGTATTACATTCTTATATTTTCCTAATCTGGGGTAAATATTTTTCAAATAGTTTGCAAATGTTTCCCTTTTAATAATGTATGTTGTTGCTTATGTCTAGTCATTTGAAAATAATTGTCAAAATTTATATTACAAACATCAAGAATAATTTGCTCAAAGTCTATTCATAGAATTTATTCGAAATCTATTCATATTCACAAATCAAATTGGTATTGTTTCTAGGGACCCATTCTGTTATTCTTAATGTCCATCTATTATCTGCTATTCTCATTATATTTCCTACCCATGTCCATTTCCTTTTGTTACATGTTGTTACAATATCCTCTATTTCAGTTTGCTCTCGTATCCATGATGCTCTTTTTTTGTCGCCTAGTGTCATTCCCATCATTATTCTTTCCATAGCTCTTTGAGTTATAACTAGCTTATGATCTAAGGCTTTAGTAAGGCTCCAGGTTTCTAATGCATGAGTTAAAACTGGCAGAACCATCTCATTAAATACTTTTCTTTTTAGAGAAAGTGGCATTTTAATTTTCATAATTTCATTTTGTTTACCAAAAGCTATCCATCCCTTGCTTATCCTTCTTTTAATTTCGATATCAGGTTCTGGGGAAACTCTTAGTGGCTTTCCTAAGTACGTATTTTCATTAACAAACTCTTGAGGTTTGTCCATAACCCTTATTTGTTGTCTCTGCATTTTCTTTGAACATTATATTAGTTTTACTCATATTCATTTTCAGTCCTATATTTCTACTTTCTTTATTCAAATCTTCTGTCGCCTTTTGCAGTTCTTCCCATGATTTATTTTATAGAACAACGTCATCTGCAAATCTTTAGTTATTAAGGTATTCTCTATTAATGTTAAAAGGAACTACATTTTCCCAATTTAAATTATTAAAAACTTCTGGGCACGCTGTGAATCTATATTTACCTTTCCGATCTACGAAGGTTATGTTTGGATAGACGTGTATTTATTTATTTGTTTGTATTTTTGTTTGTTTGTTTGTGATTCGTATAACTCAAAAACTATTTGACTATCTTATTAAATTTGGTGAGATGAAGGGCTATGATGCAAGGACAATCTGATTACATTTTGGGATTGATTGTGTCAAAGGTCAAGGTCATGATAAGGTCAAAAGCGTGTTTTTGCTATATCGTGGTTAATTTTCATCCGATTTGCATGAATCTAGTGGTAAAATGTGCGTAATTAAATTTTCTATCTTTTGATATATAACATGATACAGTGACGTCATTATCCTTGTTAGTAGTTGGGGTTCAAAGGTCAGCTGGGTCAATGAACTTGCAAAAAGTACAGGGTTTGTCATTACGTTGATATTGTTATCCGATCTGTTTATATAATCATGGTAACAAATGTGGCGTTGGTGAAGGTATGCGCTCTACCGGGTGCCCGTTTTAGTTATATATATATATATATATATATATATATATATGTGTGTGTGTGTGTGTGTGTATGTGTGTAGTATATATTATATATATGTATATATGTGTATGTACAGTTTGTATGCGTTAATTTTTTTTTAATATTTACAATATATATATATACACATGTACACACATACATACATACATATACAAACACACACTATATGTTTGTGCGTGTATACGTACGCATGTGTTTAAACAAAACACAATAAATATAACCATAACAGTCTCCCTCTAATTGACGGAGCTATCCTTACAAAAGCTCTCCTTTTTTCCTAAATGAATAAAAAGAAGAGCCCTGATACATTGAAGTCTTCTCCATATAAACTGGGATTAATATAGCGTAAGACCCTTTGACCAAAGCAAAGCTTTTAATAGAGAGAGAGACTCAACAGTGGAACTTGGGAACAATATTTTGGAATATATTTTTTTATTTTATAATATATATTTTATATGTTATTCCCTTCGTTTTGGTTCTCCAGACTAGAAGAGGCTCCTACAGAGAAATGGGGTCTTTTGAAAGCCAAAGGAAAGTTAAAAAAAACATAAATAAATAAAAAAAAAGACATGGAAATGTGAATGGCAAAAAGGGGTGGTTTTATAAAAAAAGAAGAATGGATTTAATTAGGTGTTTTACCTTCTGAAGGGGTCTGATGATTTTGAAACAATACTACTTCAGTCGCGAGCGGCTCTGACGAGAACCATTACTGCAATTTCCCCCAATGAGGTTCATGAGGATCATTACTTGAGGTTTTTTTATGGTATTGTAATGTCTCTCAGTTTTCAGGGGGATAGTTGCCTTTCATGTATATACAATATATGTGTGCATATATATTTATATATATATATATATATATATATATATATATGTATATATATATATATATATATATATATATATATATATATATATATATATATATATATGTAGAAGTATGAATTAAAAGGTCAAGATAGAGATGACTGACGAAATCTAAATGAGGCTCTTTGCATCAATATCCATAGGAGGAGATCATGATATATACAGTTTATATATATATATATATATATATATATATATATATATATATATATATATATATATATACACATATATACATCGCATTGAAGTTGCCTGTATTATAGAGGTTTCTGTAACCCGCTAACAATTTAAATGAAGTAGTAGACCAAAGATTTGAAACAGTTTTCCTGAAGTGATTTTTTTTTCTTTTTTTTTTAAGCAAAATTAACCCCCACTTGTTCAGAAATGAACAAGTGCAAAGGTTTTAAAGAGCCATGCAATATTTTGAGTGAGTTTATTTTTCTTTTCTTTCCCCTGTACCATCCAAAAGGCACTTCTCTAAATAAGAGGCTTTTAGAGGAAACATGGTCATTGGATTCTCCCTTCCCTCCTTCTCCCTCTCCCTCCCTCTCCCTCTCCCTCCCCCACTCGTTCCCCTTCATCCTTCCCCTCCCCCTGGCTGAGAAGAACTGGCGAATTTTGAATACCTTGTACAGTTTGCTTCATTAGTTCCGCTACACTTCAAGGAAAACTGAGAACACGTCTGGCAGCTCTACTTTGTAGCAGGTAGCGTTGTGTTTAGCCAGAGAAACTGTTTGCAACACTGTCTATAAAATGAATTCGCTTAGCTTGTAAAAAAAAATGATCAAAGGCATTTTTATGAACTTTATGAAGTGCTATTAAGCAAATAACTTTTCCTATATATGAAGTGCTATTAAGCAAATAACTTTTCATATTTATGAAGTGCTATTAAGCAAATAACTTTTTATATAAAGCACTTCATAAAACTTATATATATGCATTAATGTATTTGATCATGTTTTTACAAGCTGGGCGACTTTGTTTTACTGGCAGCGTTGCCAACGGCTTCTTTTGCTAAGGACAGCATCCCCTGCTACAATGTACAGTTATTAGATTTCTCCTTAAAGGTTTTTTAAAGGTCGCTCACGAATAGTGAGGCAAGGGACAGTGACATTGCCCTAGCAAGCAGGACAATGCCCTAGAGACTGACCATATGATTAGCGCTCAAACCTCCTCTCCACCCAAGCTAGGACCAAGGCGGGCCAGGCAGTGCCTGCTGATGACTCAGCAGATAGACCTATAGGCTCCCCCCAAACCCCCCATTCTTACTTAGCTCACAAGGATGGCGAGGTTTCAGCGACCAAAGGAACTAACGAGTTTGAGCGGGACTTGAACCCTAGTCTGGCAATCACCAGGCAAGGACGCTACCACCCAGCCACCACAACCCCAACTGTGAATTGTACCGGAATTAATGAAGCCAACTGTACAACCTCCACTGCGTTATCCACTTAAAGAGATCAAGTGTTGATTCCACAGAGACTCCGACTAACTATATAATAAATCACTAAGTTAGGTTAGTTTTGCTTTGATTTGCATGTGGAATAGCGGTACCCTCCTATTTGCAGGGGTTTCAAAGTGACAGTTTATGCTTGTTTTGGGCATGGAAACCGGCCTTACCTCCATAACGAGACTAGCTCGAAACTTAAGCTGACCAGTTACATGCCAGTCTTTTAATGGAAACCTGAATAACTACAGTATACTAAAAAAATTTTAATGAGGCGCATTTGCACTGACTGGCAGCGGTGCCCTTTTAACTCGGAAAAGTTTCCTGCTATCTGATTGGTTAGAATTATCTTCTCCAACCAATGAGCGATCAGGAAACTTTTCCGAGCTAAAAGGGCACCCTGCGAGTTATTGCGAATCTGCCTCACTAAAAAGAATTGACTATAGGAAACGTGACTTAAATGTTTTGAAGCAAAGTGAGGTTCAACAGTCTGATAGTCAATGTTGGAAAGTTTATTACCTCCGCCAACGAAGTTGGAAGGAGTTTATGTTTTACCCCCTGTTAGTGTGCATTTGATTGTGAACAGCTTCCTGGCCCCAATTTTAATCATAGAGTAATAAAACTTGCAGGGATTAACTGTTATGTAATAAGCTAGAAATTATTAAATTTTGGAAGGTCAAAGTCAAAGGTCAAGGTCACGGTTAAGCAAAATGTCAAATTCACGTAATCAGCCATAAGTTTGGTCATCGTTGTCACAGAAACTTCAAACTTGGTTCATATTTGAGTGTATGAAAATCCATGCCAATAAACACATGTTAAGGGCAAAGATCAAGGTCAAGGTCGAGCAAAAGGTCTAAAAATAAGTTGCCGTGGCGGAGGTCTGTGCTCTACTTAGTACCCCTCTAGTTTTTATTGTTACAGTGTGCTCGATTTATTTCAGTACTTGCTAAGCTGCTTATCGAGTTAGATAATTGTGGATTCTTGAACCAGCATGACAAGCTGCTGGTCAGATTGCAAACTTCACAAGTCTTGCAAGTTTATGTGGATTGATATTGAAGATTGCATTTGATATTGGAGTGACTTTCTGCATAACCATAAGCACCAAAAAAAAAATGATTTGGTGTTTTAATTACCAAGTGCAATTACAAAAGAACCTATGAAATACCATGTTAGAAATCACCACTCATTTACCTTGTCATTCCAGGGGTGACTGGAATACTGGATTTCCTATGATATTTATTAATGTCTATATGGCTTGAGTAAGTGCAGACCAGAGTTCTTTTTGTGATTTTGTTACTTCAGAAAAACTACTGTAACAAGCTAAACCAAATTGCACACAGCCCGAGAGGCACTGTTCCATAGAACCAACCGACATTTTGTCAATTTTGATACCTCTCCTACAGTACTACATTGGATCCTTCTCTCTGGTTACGGTTCTTTCTCATTGCCTACACATACGCCGAATAGTCTGGCCTATTCTTTACAGATTCTCTTCTGTCCTCATACACCTGACAACGCTGAGATTACTTCTTCGCTCAAGGGGTTAACTACTGCCCTGTATTTGTTCAGTGGCTACTTTCCTCTTGGCAAGGGTAGAAGAGACTCTTTAGCTATGGTAAGCAGCTCTTCTAGGAGAAGGACACTCCAAAATCAAATCATTGTTCTCTAGTCTTGGGTAGTGCCATAACTTCTGTACCATGGTTTTCCACTGTCTTGGGTTAGAGTTCTCTTGCTTGAGGGTATGCTTGAGGGTACACTCTGGCACACTATTCTATCTGATTTCCCTTCCTCTTGTTTCGTTAAAGTTTTTATAGTTTATATAGGAAATATTTATTTTAATGTTGTTACTCTTAAGATATTTTATTTTTCCTTCTTTCCTTTCCTCACTGGGCTATTTTCCCTGTTGGGGCCCCTGGGCTTATAGCATTCTGCTTCTCCAACTAGGGTTGTAGCTTAGCAAGTAATAATAATAATAATAATAATAATAATAATAATAATAATAATAATAATAATAATAATAAGTTAAATTTCCATCTGGATATCTTGACTGCCTCCCTGACTTAACTAAATGAGTTATGCGAGACAAGATTTTCAAGAGGAGTGCTCTTGAATGACTTTTTTTTTCATTGAACAATAAGAACATTAATCTTTTTAATTCCTCATTATTATTCTTTTTCACTTTTTAATATTCAACGTACATTTTCTCTCATTGCATTGTTAACAGATTTTAGTGACATAAAAAATGATTAGAGATAATTTTCATGATTTTAAATTATTCATTGACTATTGAATCTTCTCTTTTTTAATATTCGATGTTTATTTTCTCTCATTGCATTGTTAACAGATTTTTAGTGACATAAAGATAATTAGAGATAATTTTTATGATTTTAAATTATTTATTGACTATTGAATCTTCTTTTTTTAATATTCGATGTTTATTTTCTCTCATTGCATTGTTAACAGATTTTTAGTGACATAAAAACGATTAAAGATAATTTTTATGATTTTAAATTATTCCATAACTCATAATTCTTCTCAGTTTGGGGTATAAATCTAGAACCCCAGCAAATCCTGGGAACTTGAACCCCCCAGAGAGGGATCCTGGGGTCCCCAGCAAGGAAGACAACTGTTTTAATTCTTCTCAATGTGGGAGGGGGTATATCCCCCCCCCCCCCCCCCTGACGCACGGCCCCAATTAGAGCATAGGACCTCTTGGAAAGGAGAACAAGCTTAATGGTGTTGAAAGAGCCTGTAATAACTCAGACCCAGTAAGAGTTATTCAGCTTCATGAGGCGAATTACTGCTTGGTTTAATGGCATCTCAGCTGGCTTTGCCTTAGTTTTGTGAGTCTTGCCTAATTTATAGTAAGAGATGTAGTTTTAACTTTTAAATTCAGTAATTCACTTATGTCTACGACTTGGGGATTAAGGGGAGATCTGAATTATACCTTGTCTATATATATATATATATATATATATATATATATATATATATATATATATATATATATATGTGCGTGTGTGTGTGTGTATATATATTATATATATATATATATATTTATATATATAAATATATATATACTGTATATATTTTTTTTTTTATATATATATATATATATATATATATATATATATATATATATATATATATATATATATATATATATTTGCAACTTGCAAAGATCAAGAGAATAAACAGTATCTGAGAGAGAGAGAGAGAGAGAGAGAGAGAGAGAGAGAGAGAGAGAGAGAGAGAGAGAGAGAGAGAGAGAGAGAGAGAATTTCTTCTTAACTGATGATTATATATCCATTTTCAGAAGATTAAGGTTAATATATATCGTCTGGTGTTAGTAGCAGAAGTATAATAAAGTTCTTTTCCTTTCCGAGATATAGCGATCAGGCCCTTTTTGTCAAACAACTTAAGAAAAATTTAATTATGTAATTGGTGGTCTGTTAACTGTGGTTGGTCGTATCAACAGTAGAGAGGGGCATTGAACTTGGATCCTTGCCTTAATAATCTCTGAAAACTATGTTCAATAGCATTTATTTTATTAACCATATGCCTTTAAAGGTTTTAAAAGGCTGCTCATGAATGGCAGAGGCAAGGGACAGTGACATTGCCCTATCAAGCAGGTCAATGCCCTAGAGACTGACCATATATACATATGATCAGCACCCAAGCCCCCTTTCCACCCAAGCTAGGAACAAGGAGAACCAGGTAGTGGCGGCTGATGACTTATCAGATAGACCTATTGGCTCCCCCAAATCCACCATCCTTAGTTCACAAGGATGGTAAGGTTGCAGCGACCAAAGAAACTGACGAGTTTGAGCGGGAATCGAACCCCAGACTGGTGTTCTCCAGTCAGGGATTTTACCATATCGGCCACCACAACCCTTTCCCGCCTTTTGTATGCCAGATGATATTGCCCTTCTTGATGTTAGCAAATACATATGGGGTGAAGTTGCAACCCCATGCTTTGCCTCATGGATGCTTACGAAACCGCAAAGTTCGTTGAAGTATAGTTCAGTGAGATTAGTGTTACTGTATGGACATGAGTCATGGACATAAGTCATGTTATGACTATGAAACAATATCCAACAGATTTAGTAGATTTGAGAACAAAGCTCTCAGAAGGATATTGGGAGTTAAATGGCGGAACAGGATTAGAAATGAAACTATAAGAAAGATTACTCGTGTGCCATTTGTAGATGAGATCATGGTGAGGGGTAGATGGATATGGTTTGGGCATGCTCTTCGCATTCCCTTAGAGAGGTTAGTTCACCAAACGTTTAACTGTGTTCTACAAGGCACTAGAAGAGTTGGAAAACCCAGGCCTACATGGCTGTGGATTATGAAGCGTGAAGTAGATGATGAATGGAGAAGTATTGAATTAAAAGCTCAAGCTAGAGACAAATGGCGAAATCAAACCGAGGCCCTTTGCATCAATAGGCGTAGCAGGAGATGATGATGATTATGTAAAAACAAATAGAGACAGACAGAAACGTATAAGTACTGAATAGACTTAGGTCTAAAACAATTCAAACATCCGGATGAGAAGGAATCCTTAATTAAGAGGATCAATGAGAAAAGGTTAATGAGACTCAGTAGCCTCAGGACTCTCATGCATACCAATGCCTTCTGCCATTCTTAGGAAGTTTGACCTCTTGGCAAAGTCATTACTTTCAGGGAAAGGAAGAGAATTGACTTCCGAAGGATCGTGCTAATTTGGGCGAATCTTCGTTGTCTGCAGACGTTTAGAAATCTTGTAGGATAATTCAATAGTGGAGTTGCTGTATTGATACATTACTGACTTTGTAAATATCAACAACAATGGCATTTAATACTGAATTTTACCTTGGGAATATATATCCACTGGAATTCATTTTATGGTAATAGCTTCAGGCTGGGCAGATTCGAACTCGTGCCATTCAGCTGAAACCATGCCTGCGAGGACTCTACCAACTGAATTATTAATATTCCCAAGGTAGAATTCGTTATTAAATGCTATTGTGGTTGATATTTGCATTGATTAAAATCACGAGTGTTACTGATATATATTCATTACTGCGATTTTCCAAAAACAGTATAGAGCTTTTAGAAACACAACTTCACCCTTAACAAGAAGCTGTGTTAGCTTCTGGAAGCTTTACTGTTCGTAACTTTCTCATATGTAATAATATATCAATAATCAAAACTACTATCTAATTATTATCTGTAATAATTTTGTTAATAATATTAATGATGATAATGAATAATAAATCCATTGTTCTGTGCATGTAAATCAATATCTAAGGATTAGTTTGAAAACTTTGACCAACTTTGTTAATTGGCCTCGCCAGCTTTATTTCAGTAAAATTTCTGTGGCAGTACCAAAGTAAAAAATGTAGCACATCCACGTGAAATTGATATTTGGTAGTCTTCGTAACTGTCAATCCTAGTCAAGGATGTTGCAATGCCTTACTTAACTCAAGGAAGCTCGATAGTGTCCAATAGTATCTGTGCCCTCTCTGTCCTTGTATGCTGCGGATGTGGTTGGGAAAGTATCTGCACCCTCTCTGTCCTTGTAAGCTGTGGATAGGGCTGGGATAGTATCTGCACCTATCTGTCCTTGTAAGCTGTGGATAGGGTTGAGATATTATCTGCACCCTCTCTGTCCTTGTAAGCTGTAGATGTGGCTGGGATAGTATCTTCACCCGCTATGTCCTTGTAAGCTGTGGATAGGGCCGGGATATTATCTGCACCCCCTCTGTCCATGTAAGCTATGGATGTGGCTGGGATTAGTATCTGCACCCTCTCTGTCCTTGTAAGCTGCCGATGTGGCTGGGATTAGTATCTGCACCCTCTCTGTCCTTGTAAGCTGTGGATGTGGCTGGGATTAGTATCTGCACCCTCTCTGTCCTTGTAAGCTGTGGATGTGGCTGGGATTAGTATCTGCACCCTCTGTCCTTGTAAGCTGTGGATGTGACTGTGATAGTATCTGCACTCTTTCTGTTCATGTAAGCTATGGATGGGGGCTGGGAGAGCCCATGATTCTACTTGCTGAATCATCAATAGCCATAGTTTAGTTTTCGCTGTTTCTTTCTTGGTACAGATATGGTTTTGTTGCCAATCATATTCATAAGTGGTTGGTCTCTAGGACATTTTCCTGCCGCTATCCTATGTCACTCATAAGTAATCTTCAAACCCTTGGGCACTCAAATGCCTTGAATTTAAACCTTATGTCTGTGGCGTACTGTTTTATTACTGATGTATGCAATAATCAGCAGATCATTTCACATTTAGAATCGAGGGTAGGATTTAGTACAAAAATAATTTTTCTGCTAAATATACTTTTTCTTCCAAAATATTAATCAATTTCATAATATCCCTTTTAGAAGTTTCTTGGTTGGTCATTTGTAACAGTGACAAGGGATTATTTTGATCAGCACTCAAGCACCGCTTACACTTAAACTATTACCTGGAGAACCAGGTAATGGATCCAAATAACTCAGCAGTGGACCTATAGACCACCTCTAGTACCCCTTTCCCATCTTAGAAGAATAGTAAGATCTTGTTTACCCATGAAACCTATAAGGCAGTAAATGCAGTTTCTAACAAGTTCAACCAGAGATTTAAGACCTCCGCCTGTGAATATTGCCAACATTTTACTCAAATCTACATACAAAACACTTTTTATGTGCCAGCCGTGTATGAATTTACTTTAACATTTAACTAAATTCTACGGAGATTGCATCCCCATTTTCATATGCTAACTATAGATGGCAAAAATTGCAAATCCGGATCTAGAA
This sequence comes from Palaemon carinicauda, assembly GCF_036898095.1. Classification (NCBI taxonomy): domain Eukaryota; kingdom Metazoa; phylum Arthropoda; class Malacostraca; order Decapoda; family Palaemonidae; genus Palaemon; species Palaemon carinicauda. The sequence goes on from NC_090756.1 coordinate 1,405,854, forward strand.
TCCAGATCCGGAACCGGATCATCTCCAAAATTTAATGGGATCGTCCATATCCTAAGATCTAGCTGCGGTGAAATTTTCGCCAAAATATGTGGAGCAGTTTTGACCTATCCTCTTCACAGACAGACACAAAGATAAATAAATAAATAAACAGACTCGATTTTATAACCTCCTATAAGCAATTCTTTTTAATGAGGCAGATTTGCACCGATTCGGAGGGGTGCCCTTTTAGCTCGGAAATGCTTCCTGACCGCTGATTGGTTGGACAAGATAATTCTAACCAATCTGAGAGCAGGAAACTTTTCCGAGCTAAAAGGGCACCGCTGTGAGTCAGTGCAAATGCGCCTCATTAAAAAGAATTGAGTATAGGTGGAGGTAATCAGAACGCAGAGGTGGCAAGTCACTGATAGTTCCAGTATGCTAGGTTTTGTTCAGCCATCCCTTTTATCTAGTTTTGAGTTATGGTTTGCTTCTATACTTCCTCGAGTGCCTTAGAGTGTAGGATTATGTTCCTCCATACTAACCATAAAGCATTTCATTGTTAAGCCAAAATATCCTTACAAAAAAGCTGGCAAACTTAGACGATGGTCACGGACTGCTTTTGTTTTTAGTTCTATGAGAAAACTTGCTAAGTTCTTTGGAATAAAAATGGCCTTGATGCCTTAGTAAGAAGCAATGCATTAGTTGGCCTTGCAAAAGTATCTTTATCAGAGATAAATTACTATGACTTAAGAGCTGGCTGGAATTTTTTAACAACATAGAATTTTCTTTAAGTTAATGCATGATATCAGTTTGATTATTGTGTTAAGAATATCAGAGTAAAAGAGGATTTGCTAATGATGGTTATTTCTTTAGGCCATCAAAATCAAATGAAAAACAGATTTGTAAAGTATTTTCATAGTAAATTAATTCACTGTTGGATATATATATATATATATATATATATATATATATATATATATATATACATATATATATATATTTATATACACACATATATATATATAATTATATATATATATATATATATGTGTGTGTGTGTGTGTGTGTGTGTGTGTGTATTTGTGTGTGTGTTTATGTATAAGCTACTTACTCGTAAAGTCACTGTAAACTTTCTCCCTCTTACTGGCAAGTAAGCAGTGGAAAAAATACATAATACATAAACACACATATGCATATTTATATGCACCTACAAAGAAAGCTACATCATCGACACCAATTCCCAAGACATTGAAATTCGTAGAACTGAAAGGAAAAAAGGGGAAAAAATCTTTGATTTCCAGCTTTGATCAATGAACCTGGAATCAGCGGAAACGAGCAAAAACGTAATTCGAAGCGAGAGGAACTTTTCTTTGCGTAGCCTTTCATCAAACTTGGAAAGAGGAGAAGTTTGGTAAATAAACAGAAGAAGAAGAAGAAGAAGAAGAAGAAAAGTTCTCGTCTGCAATTATTGCGACGTCTTCAAAGGAATTGCAGCGTCTAAGAGCAGAGCGAACGCATCAAAAGATACCATTCATTATAATTTTCTTTGTCTCGAGTCCAGAGGGAACTGGAAAGTCTGAGCGTTGCGAGGTAAGACTGCTCTTCTTGTTTTATATCTGACTGGGTTTTTGTTATTACGAAAGAGGGGAGCAGAGGAGGAAGTTTCAAAACTTTTAACATTATTAATTTTCCTGACTTTGGATAATTAGAATATAGGATACAAGGGGAAATTCATTTATGAAAACTGCTCCGGCCAGGGGAAGGATTCGAACCTCTGCCACTGAATCGATACAAAACTTATGCTTGAACTATTTTGCTCCGCAATTATTTTCCGTCCAGCCAGGGCCAGGATTCGAACCTCTGCCACTGAATTGATACAAAACTTGTGCTTGAACTATTTTTCTGCACAATTATTTTCCGTCCAGCCAAGGGGAGGATTCGAACCTCTGCCACTGAATCGATACAAAATTGTGTATGAACTATTTTGCTCCATAATTTTTTCCGTGATATTTTTACCCTTGAAGATCGTGGCACGAGGAGTGTTCAAAGCCTTTATTGGTTTAAAGGCCGCTCACGAATAGCAGAGGTAAGGGACAATGACATTGCCATAGCAAGCAGGACAATGCCCTAGAGAAAGACCTAGCGCCCAAACCCCCTCCTCCCAAGCTAAGACTAAGGAGGGCCAGGCAATGGCTGCTGATGACTCAGCAGGTAAATGTATATGCTCCCTCCCATCCTTAGCTCACAAGAATGGTGAGGTTGCAGCGACCAAAGAAACTAACGAGTTTGAGCGGGACTCGAACCCCAGTCAGTCAATCACCAGTCAGGGACAATACCACATAAGCCATCAAATCATTCGAGATAGTATTGTGGTAGACTATTGGAAACATCACTGCCTGACAATCTGTTGGACTGGAGTTAGAGACTTGCTCAAGCTCGATAGCTTTTAGTAGTTTGCAACCTCACCATCCTTGGTGAGCCTATAGGTCTCCCTGCTGAATCATCAGCAGCCATTGCCTGGCTCTCCCTGGTCCTAGCTTGATGGGGAGGGGGCTAGGGGTCTAGAGCAGTGGTTCTAGAACTTTTTTACATGGCAGTCCCTTTGCAAATTGTAGATTGCCTAGTGCATTTTTTTAAACGATTACAATCAACATTATAAAACCTACTGTACGGTTGCTGAAACCACACATTTGTAAAAAACAAATGGTCCTACATTCAGAAAATTGATAATGTTTAAGTTACTGAAACAAAGCTTCTCTCTCTCTCTCTCTCTCTCTCTCTCTCTCTCTCTCTCTCTCTCTCTCTCTCTCTCTCTCTCTCTCTCTCTCTCTTTAATAAGATTGCTTATAAATGAACGCCTTAATTTATTGAAAAAAAAACTTAATCAATTCAACCGATTCTTGTTATTAATGTGTAAAGTTATAATTGCATGGAGCACTGTTGGTGATATTTTTCTGGGTGGTGGGCGTGGTGGCGTTTGGTTAAGAGCGCTGTGTTATATTCCTTTGGGTGGGGTGGGGTTAAATATAACTTATACTAGTGTACACAATCCGTCAAAAATGGCTAAATATATACAGTAGATATACATACACACACAGATTCAACCCTTCCCACCCCCTCCCCCTTTCCTCTCGGGTTACCCCCTCTCCCAAGGGTATGACTATTCCCTCTTTCCCTACCTGAGGGACTGAGAGAGACCGAGTACTTATACGTTTACCACATCGGCCACCACAAGGGATCAGAGCCCAGTATGTCTCTCTATTTGCGATCTTCATATTCCTTAATATAAGGCTGTTTTTGGATAATAGGACTAATGAAGTAAGAAAAAGGAAAGAAGACTTGACTTAGTAATTAATGGATATGAAGTGTCACAGAAAATGGAAGAAGCCTGAAGTATATTCCTCTCTCTCTCTCTCTCTCTCTCTCTCTCTCTCTCTGACGAAGAAAAGCAAGAGGGAAGTATTGCGTTTACCATGAAGGTGCTGTAAGGAAATGATTTCATTTTCTCAGTAGAACCAGAAGGGAAGTTATTGCATTTTCCTAATACAGCCTCATAGGTACTGTATGACTTAATAGAATTACAAGATAAAAAATAAACAATAACAGATTTACTTTTGCTAATGTAATTTTTAAAAATTTAAAAGTTTATAATGACATCAATTTTTTTTTCGATGAAAAACAAAAATAGTTATTTTTAGCCCGCCCCGCCAAAAAAAAAATCATATACAATTATTATATATCTGTTTTGGTTTTAAAATCACTTGACAATGATAAAACTTATTCTAATGTCAGATTATTTTTGTTTAAATATATTTTCATAGAACTTATGAAGTTGTACATAATTTATATACATAATTCGTAATAATTATATTTTCCCTTTATGCAAGAAAAAGAAAAAAAAATCACAGTATATTTCATATGCGTGCACTCCTTTAAAAACCTAATTAACCACATTTATGATTTTTTTTTTCGCCAAATGTGTAATTAACCCGTAAGAGGCGAACATTTTTAATTACGTTGGGAATGAATAATGTGACAAGAAATTTAGTTGGTTTGGTTCATGTTCTGTTCCGAACTGTCACAGGTATGAATCGTGTACCGCGGGAGTGTTGCCATATGAAGAGCAAAGTCCGCGGGAGTGTTGCCTTATTATTATTATTGTTATTACTTGCTTAGCTATAACCCTAATTGGAAAAGTAGGATGCTATAATCCCAGGGGCCCCAACAGGGAAAATAGCCCAGTGAGGAAAGGAAACAAGAAAAAATAAGGTAGTTTAAGAACAGCAACAACACCTAAATATTTCCTATATAAACTATAAAAACTTTAACAAAATAAGAGGAAGAGAAATTAGATAGAATAGTGTGCTTGACTGTACCCTCAAGCAAGAGAACTCCAACCCAAGACAGTAGAAGACCATGGTACAGAGGCTATGGCACTACCCAAGACTAGAGAACAACGGTTTGATTTCGGAGTGCATAGAAGAGCTGCTTACCATAGCTAAAAGAGTCTCTTCTACCCATACCAAGAGGAAAGTAACCACTGAACAATAACAGTGCAGTAGTTAACCTCTTGGGTGAAGAAGAATTGTTTGGTAATCTCAGTGTTGTCAGGTGTATGAGGACAGAGGAGAATCTGTAAAGAATACGTCAGACTATTCGGTGTATGTGTAGGCCAAGGCCAATATATTGGCCTTGGTGTAGGCAAGAGGAAAGTGAACCGTAACAAGAGAGAAGGATCCAATCAAGGCCAATATAAAGATATTGGCCTTGGATCCAATGTAGTGCTGTCTGGCCAGTCAAAGGACCCCATAACTCGCTAGCGGTAGTATCTCAACGGATGGCTGGTGCCCTGGCTAATCTACTACCTACAGAAGAGCAACGTCGTGGGCTATTCTGTTGTTAGGTGTGGAAGTAATATTTTTTTTCTTCTCAGCTTTTAATTTCTGTTGATATGTTTTTTATTTTACTTTTTTTATTTATGATATATTATTGGAGATGTTTGTTCTGATGTTTTGCTTTTCTTTGTTTATATAGCTTTTTTTTTATTTTTATTTGTTCATTTAATGTAATTCTAGAGTTATTATCGTTCATTCCTTATATAAAAGATGTTTCGTATATATATATATATATAATATATATATATATATATATATATATATATATATATATATATATATATATATATGTGTGTGTGTGTGTGTGTGTGTGTGTGTGTGTTTGTCATTCGCCCACAAAGGTTTTAGTTTCCTTTGTCTGTTTCCCAGTCTTTATTTTATCATCCCACAAAAATCTAAAGTATTCAATTTCCCACATTTCTTTACTACCACAGGAATCATAATCTCTTATTTTGATTTTCCCACAATCGTTTCTTAATTAGTTAAGCTGAATTCCAGGTTGAATTTTATTTCCCACAATTGCTCTTTTATTTCTCCCACAGGAGTCCTTATCACTTATTTCAGTTTCCATAATCGTATTTCCTTTATTCATACAAAAGTTCTAATCTTGTAATTCAATTTCCCACAGTCTATGGTCCTTACTCCCACAATGTTTCTTTATTAGTCCCACAGATGTTCCAGCCACTTCATTTTCCCTAAGTTGTTCCTTCATTACTCCCACAGGAGCCCTAATCACTCATTTGAATCGCCCACAATTATTGAAGGCATCTTTATTAACCCCCACAGAAATCCTAGCCCCCCCCCTCTCTCTCTCTCTCTCTCTCTCTCTCTCTCTCTCTCTCTCTCTCTCTCTCTCTCTCTCTGAGATCCAGAAATATCCTTCAATCAGTAAACATATTGAATATGTTATCATTTCAAATGTTTAAATTACCATAATTTAACATAGTTGCAGTGTTTATCTTTTCCTTCTAAACCTGTTTATTACCCACAACTAAATCCTAACCTCTTATACCAACTCGGCACAATAATTCCTAACACCTTTAGGATACCTCAACAAAAGTCCCAAACTGGGCTTTTTAACCCCTGCCCTAGAAGAGGTTAAGCTTAATAGGATGCTTTCCTAGTAGGACTGCCAGCTCCCTTGTTCCCTATTAGCTGAGTTCCCAGAACACTGGAATTGAGCGTGGGTCTCCCAAGAGCTTTTTACTGAATAGACTAAAATCTGAGCAATTTGGAAGAGAAATGGAAATGTTTGTTTAAATGATTAACTGCAGAGTAAAGAGAGAGAGAGAGAGAGAGAGAGAGAGAGAGAGAGAGAGAGAGAGAGAGAGAGAGAGAGAGAGAGAGAGAGTGTGTTGGGGGAAGATGAGAAGATTTTGAAATAATTTTCTGGTTAGATATTAATGATTTAGGTGGAAATGGTGTTTACGCTTTCTGATGGAAAGTGACTTTGAGAGTTTGGAAGCTGGAGAGAATGTAAGGATTGTCTTGTAATTAAGGTGAAGAAGAATGAAAGGGAGAAGAATGTGTAAATAATTTTTGATAACATTAATGAATAGTAATAACATGAAGGGACTGATATTCACACTAAATGTAAAAAGTTGCAAAATGTAGATGTATGCAGGCGAATCTTCTAGGAGAGGGAAACTCCGGAATCAAACCATTGTTCTCTAGTCTTAGGTTGTGCCATAGCCTCTGCCTTAGGGTAGAGTTTTTTTGCTTGAGGGTACACTCATCCATTTGATAACTGGATGTTTTTATAGTTTATATATGATAGATTTGTTTTATTGTTATTATTCGTAAACTTCTCTAGTAGTATATTTTCCTTATTTCCTTTCCTCACTGAGCTATTTTCCCAGTTAGAACCATTGGGTTTATAGCATCCTGCTTTTCCAACTAGGGTTGTAGCTTAGTAAGTAATAATAATGATCAAGTGGCTAAACATTATCTGAGAATATCTAATATTCACCTCAAATTTTATTCATGTTTTGAATTATCTTAAGTTTCCCTTTGATGTCACTAGTATATCAAGTTGGCTTAAACATGGTGGTAGCCATAGAAACATTGTTTCTAAATCCTGGGTTATGCCGTAGAATGAATATCAATGATTATTTACAATTATCTGTCGAAGTTTTGGTGTTACTTTCTTGTTGGAATTTTTATGTTTATATATATATATATATATATATATATATATATATATATATATATATATATATATATATATATATATATATATATCCTTTCTAAAAATGAAGATACCCTAACTTGGTGAACGGGTTTGCGTATCGCCATGATCAGCAAACCTGTACTAGACAGGTCCACCCACACTAGGTTGGTGTGCTGTGAGCGACCAGACGAAAATCTCCCACCATCCAGCAATCCATGCTTAGCAGCATGATGATGGAAACTGGACAAACCAGAGATATAAATTAACATATCTGAGGCCTTTTTCCTGCAGTGGACTATCAACGACTGATGATTATATATATATATATATATATATATATATATATATATATATATATACTATATATATATATATATATATATATATATATATATATATATATATATGTGTGTGTGTGTGTGTATGTGTGGACAACAGATGCTGCCGTTTCTATTACACTGCAGGACAAAGGCCTCGACCATGTCCTTATTCATGCCTGAGGTTTGGCCAATTTTTATCACCACGTTGACCACAGCACACACACACATACGCGCACACACATATATATATGCATATATATCATGTGTATATATATATGTGTATATATATATATATATATATATATATATAATAAATATGTGTGTGTGTATATGTGTGTGTTTGTGTGTATATATGTATTTCTTTCTAGTTTGATTTATTATAACTTTTTCCATGTCAGTTGGTAAATTATTCTCAGTTTTATTTACAATGTTATATTCCTATTCATTTTAGTTTCTCCTATTCCTTACTCAACCAAGCCAATGATTGCGTTTATGAAAATTTAATTTTCTCCTGAATGAAAAAAAAAATTAATAATTCTTTCCACCATTTTATTGAATAAGACTCAAACATCATCCAATAGATATAATATTTAACGCACTGTGTCTTGTGTTCATTGTTATTTATAACTAGTAAAATTATTCACAAAGCCCCCCAAAAAACATGTCTTCCTTTTACTGTTCATTTTTATTGTGTTTATTTTTATTTGCATATTTTGTTTATTGATTTTCATGTCTTGTTTACTTTTATTTGTACCCATGTTGCTCTTGATGCAGAGGTGAATTGTATTCCGTTGTGTTCAACTAGAGGGTGTGGTGGTAGTAGTAGTAGTAGTAGTAGTAGTAGTATTAGGCTATTAGTGGTGGTTACACCAGCTGTCCAGTAGTAGTAGTAGTAGTAGTATATATATATATATATATATATATATACACACACATATATATATGTGAAGATGTCTTTGATTTAGTTAGCAATAACTTCTTAATTAGTCTAGTATCTTACCTCTTCCTTTAGTTTAATATTAATTGAATTTCTCTCAGGAGTTTACATAAGCAAAGTTTCGTGGGTGAGGGATACGAATGCTGGTTTCTTTCTTTACTAGACATAAAAAGGGGTTTGAACAGGCACTTACAAGCAGTCAAAAACAAAAGCGTGGTTTCTACATTAACACTTAGTGATGAACTCAGACGTCTTGACACTGGCTGGAGAATTTGGTGAATCCTGGTTTAGTTAGGCCTAAACGTCATCTATAGGCCTACTGTCGTCGCTGAAGTATAAGCCTTCGTCAGGTGTTGGGAAGGCTGGCGCGAAGTTCTAGACACGCCTTGGTCACTCGGGGACGTCACGCCTCTCGGTCGCTCTGGGACGTCTCGCCAAACGCACTCACAGACACTCAGGTGCGGGCGTAGTAACTTTGTTCGTCGTCCTTCGTTCTCAGGGGTAATTGTTCCCCTGTAATTTCGCGGCTGCTTTAGTATTCTACGTAATCGCCGTCCCTCAATTTGGTATAGGCAGTCGCCACGTGTTGATCGTCAAGGAGACCCGGCAGGTTAAGTAGGTCGTTAGACCTATTATACAGAGTGACTACTAGGAAGAGAGCGAGATGCCGTCTTCTCGTTGCTTATATATGGTCGTCCTGGGCGTGTCAAGCTATCCTTAATCACGTGACTTTTTCCCGGCTTCCACGTCTCATTCGTCTATGTTCCGTTCGACATTCAAGAACGGATCCTGTCGTTTAGGGGGTTGTTTACGGGAAAGAACCCTGGAGTCAGCGAAATTAGTTGAAAACATCCTACCTAACTCCCGTTCACTCTCCTGTCTCTCCACAACTCTTTCTATATCTTTACAATTACTACTAACTGCATTTGTCTCCTCATTTCTTATTAATTAACAAAACCCACAAATAAAGACATCAATAACATACATAAACCTTCTGCATACGAAACTTACTCAAAAATAAGCATCTGTCTGACACCACTCGGCCAGCTACTAGGATTCTTATAGAATCCTCACATACAACAAAACAACAAACCTATTCTTTAGGTTTCCCAGTAATAACTAGTAGCAACTCACTAATCCTTTCCAATTTTCTGAAAACCAAATACTTCACCACATTATACGTTACCACAGTAATAAGTACAATCAAAAACACATTACACATAGTCAGAAATGGTGCAACATCTTGCTTGTAAAACAGAACATAATCATTATCAAGTGGCATTGCCACATTTTCTACCACTGTTAATTTGTCTAGCTGAAAATGATTAATCTTGTTCTCGTAACTCTTTGCAATGGAAGATTGATTTAACTCATAATGCAAAAACACACTTGGTACATAATAGAGATAATCATTTATCACTACTGAGCAAGAATCTGCAAATGACTTCAAGTTTCCTAACTGAAATGTTTGAGTCTTCCCATCACAAGTAACTTCTGCATTTTTAGTATTTTGTACATAAACAAAAATCTCATTACCTAAATGTAATGCCCTGTATGGCAAAGCAAAAGTTTCAAATTTACACTCTCTCATCAACTCATAATTCTCAAAGAAAATATCTTGGATACACGGAAAATTGCTCATAGGTTGTTTAATTTGCACAAAATTGCACATGGATTGACTTTCACTTATCAACACACACTGTTCTAAATCACCTTCTTCTAAAATAATCATCAACAACTTGTTCTTATCCAATGCTAGACGAACCTTCGGATGGTTCCAAATTATTGTTGCATTTCCTATCTTAACTGGGAAAGGATGTATTGTATACAGGTCAAACAAATTCATACCCTTGAAGGGGATCAATACCAACAAATACCCTTTTGTTACTTTCACAGTTGACATTGTGTAATACCAAAATATATCTTCTAGCAAAGGCTTGGAATGGCTATTTACCATACACCAATCGATAATTTCTTTCAAAGTTTTTGGAGAAATGATAGCAGGGCTGAGTATTCCCTTTTGTGCATTTATTAGTCCGTTCACAGATTCCTTGTGATCACCAATCTCGATTTCTACTTCATGAATCAACTTAAACACTTGTTCTATGTCACCTATTTTATCAGAAACATTCACGTTAACTTGATTAATAAATTCCACCATCTTTTTTATGTTTTCTACATTCTTATTATTATTTTCTATTAGAGTACTTATAAGATTACCCTTCTGATTAGCCCATTTCTCGATTAGTTCTACACGATCAGTCAAACCTCTTACATCGTTTTCTGTAGCCACTCCAAACAAAGCACTAAAGGCACTTCCTACAAAAGGTAACAAAGATCTCTTGTTTCTTTGAGGCCTGACAATGTCTTCAATTTTACCCTGTAAATTTCTTAATACTTCTACAAAGGCAGAATCACTATGGGTTAGTATGCACTTCCGTAGTTCTTTATCTAACTGGTTCAAATGTTCTTCCCTTTCTAATATTGAATTGACATTAATTTTTACTACAGCAAAATCTGTTAACAGTTCACCTTTTCCATGATTTTGTATCAAGGCCCCACTTTTAATGTCTATTTCGCAAGTGATACCGACCACCAGGGGTAGGATCAGAAGGAAGTTTTTCCACCACTTCCTGTAGAAGTTGAGAGGACCATGGATTAGTTTTTACAACCTTCATATGATTCCAATGGGCATACCTTACATCTAAATTCTGTTCATGTATCAGCTTAAATTTATTATTCCTTTCCCTTTCTAACACTCTATAAGGACCTTCAAATTTGGGAGATACCTTTTCATTTGGTCCTTCCTTTACATGTACCTTTATATATACTTGTGAGCCTATCTTCAGGTCAGTCATGGAACTAGTTGTGTCATAGTATTTCTTATTTACCTGTTGGCCCTTTTCTAAAGATTGTCTGGTTTGTCTTATTATTTGAAAGGTTCTTTGCAGTTTCCAAGCTATATAGTCCTGGTAATCATATGTGTGCCTAGGAGGTTTTGCGTCATCTAACAATGAGTTTGGCAGTCTTTTCTGATAACCATAAAGCAAAAAGTGTGGGGTTTCTCCTACTGTCTCATTTACTGTGTTATTCAAAGTAAACTGAACGTCCTCTAGCGCTAGGTCCCAATCTTCTGTAGTTGGACTAATGATAGTTCGCAGTACATCCAGTATCTTCTTATTGGCCCTTTCCACTGTCCCATTTGAACTCGGCTTATAAGGGGTTATCTCGCATTTCTTTATCTCAAAAAATTCACAAAGCTTTTTCATTACCTCACTGGTGAATTCGGGTGCATTGTCCGACAAAAGTACCTCCGGACACGAATGTCTTGTGAGTATTCTGGTCTTTAAAGCTTCTGCAACAGAAACTGCAGTTCTATCTCTGACTGGGACAATTTCTAAATACCGAGTCAAATAATCAATGAATACCAGTATATATTTATTTCCTCTCAAAGTTTTTGGAAAGGGTCCTATATGATCCATCTGAACTACCTCAAAAGGGTTTAAATTACTAGGATATTTTTCTAAAGGAGCTCTGACATTTACATGACCTTTATGCCTATTACAAGTTTGACATTCATTTACAAATTGCTTTGCTTCTTCGCTGCACTTAGGCCAAAAATAATTTCTATTTATTGTTCTCAGAGTCTTTTTGATTCCTGGATGTCCTGCCAACTTGTGGGTATGTGTTAGAGTTAATACTTCTTTAGTCAGGGTGTCAGGCACATATAGTCTAGAGCAAGCACTCCTATCCTTAGCCTTCTTATATAATATCCCATTTATTAATTCAAAATCTGACCTAGAGGTTTCATCTTGTAGCAAATCTCCTATTATTTTCCTGATACCTTCTTGTTTCTCTTGTTCTATTTTAACTCTCTCCAAATCTAAGTCTACGACCTGACAGCTGAAACAAAAAGTGTTAGTTGTGATAATTCTTTCAGTATCCTCTTGTGCTCTAGATAATCCATCTGCTAAAGTATTAAACTTACCTGGAATGTATCTAAATTCTGGAGCAAACTCTAGCACACTAATAAACCATCGATTAAACTTTAAGTTATTAGTGAAAGCTCTTTTCTTAAATAGGTCACAGATGGGTTTATGGTCAGTAAGTACATTTACTTTGTGTCCTAACAAAATGTGCCGAAACTTTCTCAGTGCCCAATAAATGGCTAAACATTCCTTTTCTGTGGTATTGTAATTTCGTTCGGCCGCATTCAGGACTCTACTTGCATAATATACTACCCTCATTCGGGTTTTTGCCTTCTGTAACAAAACTGCTCCTATTCCTGTATTCGAAGCATCACATGCTAAGTAAAATTGCTTGCTAAAGTCTGGATACACTAAGATAGGATCTTGGATTAATTTCTCCTTCAACTTTTGAAAAGCCTCCTCTTGCTCTGCTTTCCATTCAAACTCTACATCCTTCTTAGTTAATTCTGTCAATGGTTTAGCTATAGTAGCAAAATTTTTGACAAATGGTCTATAGTATCCTATCATCCCTAAAAATCTTCTTACACCTTTCAAATTTTGTGGAGCAGGATATTCCACAATCGCCTTTATTTTTCCTTCTTGCATGCGTAATCCATCAGCACTGATCACATGTCCTAAATATTCTAATGATTTCCTCAAGAATTGACATTTCTTAACCTTTATCTTTAATCCTGCCAGTCTTAGTCGTTCTAAAACGATTTCTATGGTTCCGAAATGGCTCTCTATATCTTTGCTAAATATAATGACATCATCTAAATAGACTGACACATTCTCTATGTCTCCTAAGATCTGTAACATTAACCTTACAAAAGTCAATGGAGCTGATGTTAACCCAAATGGCATTACCTGAAATTCTAAGTGTTCTTTATGTGTGCTGAAGGCAGTTAATGGCTTTGATTCTTCGTCTAAAGGTACTTGCCAATATCCACTTAGTAGATCTAAGGATGAGAAGATCTTTGCTCCTCCTAACTGAGCCAATACATCATTTATTACAGGCATGGGCATCCTATCAGGAACTGTGTTCGCATTCAACTTGCGATAATCAATCACTAATCTGTAACTTCCATCTTTCTTTGGAATCAACAACATGGGAGAATTATAAGGTGATTTAGAGGGTATGACCACTCCTTCTTCTTTCATTTCTTCTATCATTTTATCTACTATTGGACGTTGGCTGATAGGTAATTTATAATTAGGTATGAAAAAGGGTTTGGCTCCATCATCTAGGATTATCTTATGTCTTAACACCTCAGTCCTACCTAACCTATCACCTGTAATTGCTATGCCCTGCCTATATTTATTTAAGGTTTCTATTAACCTTTTACGGTACTCAGGAAAATCGGTGTTATCTATCTCCCTATCTATTCCTGCATCAATGTTTCCTATGGTAAAGAATGCTTCCTCCTCTAACGGAATCATTTTGTGTGTAACTTCTATTCCTGTACAAAATTCTGTACCCGCTAACAAATGGAGTCTTTTATCAGAATAATTCATGACATAAGTAGTACAGGCTAATCCCTCCATCTGAACTAATGAGTTATCCATTCTGACATATTCTGGTAATCCTTCTGGGGTCAAGATTACATCATTATTAGTGTGTAGGCGGGTTATCAAATATACTCTAGTAAGAGTATTGGGCAGTAGTACTACATCTCTAGCTAGCCTAAATCTTATTTTGTTTGCATCTGCTGTGCTGATCAGACTTATTTCCCCAGTTTGTACTTGAGTACAAAAACATGAATCTTCATCTCCTCCTTTTTGAGATTCTGTTTCTCTTAAGTGTCTTAATTCTTGTGAATTCAATGTGCTTAGCAGCAAAACTTCTTGGAATTCCCTTTTATCTATTCTCTCAGATTCTCTGTCGACATTTTCATCCTTAGTATGTGTGCTGCCTTTACAAGAAGTAATTTCTCCCTTTCTAGGTGCAATTGCTAAATTCTCTTCTTTCTCCCTTTCTTCTGATTTTACTTTGATTTCCCTTTCTCTTTCTGAACCGGAGTGTGTTTCAACTATCGAAGCGGTCCCCTGCAAATTGGCCAAATTTGTAGTGGACTTGTCATCAACAAGTTGGAAACAGACTTCCTGATTATTTCCCTTTAGAACTAATCTTCTGTCTTGACAATCAAAAACTATGCCAAAATCTTGCATTGTTGCAAAAGAAATCAAAGCTCGAGCGGGAAATGCTACTTCTTGCAAAACCAAAAATGGCACTTGACACTTCTTCTCTAGCAATTCAATGTTTAAATCTATGGCTCCTACATTGTTAAGCTGATTGCCAGTTATCCCCTGAATTAATGTATCCTCACTCCTAATTGCAGAAATAGGTATATTCAAATAATCAGTTAAGGTATGGAGCCCTATGAGATTTACAGTACTTCCTGAATCTAACAAACTAAGACATTCTTTACCTTCTATCTTGATATTTGTCTTGGGTAATGATTGCTGTCGGAAGGATAAATATGTTGCTGGCAACGTGGATGTACCTCCGCTACCTGCAACATCCTTCCATTCTTTGGTTTCCCTATTTCCTGGACTCCTATCCTGCTCTTCTAGTCACTTTCTATTACCTTGTTTTTCTTCGGAGTAATTAGTAGGGTTTGAGTTATCCCTTGCCTGTACCTGAGGAGTATTTTCGGAGGGTTTATTATGTTTCTTACCTTGGTACCAACATTCTTGGTCCGTGTGACCTCCTCTTTGACAATACTGGCAATACCTATTCTTTGGTCTAGCTCCCTTATGATGATAATTCCCTCTAGATTTATATGTTTCATTATAATTTCCTCTTCTTTCTTCATTTGACTTGCCAGGGGGCTGGTTATTTTGATAATCTTTAGGGTAATGTTTATTCCTACCGGTCTCGTTTTTCTGTATAATTTCTTGACATTCGTTCGGTGTTTTTGTGGTTTTCTGGGCAGGATCTAACTTTAGGTCTTCCAACAAGGCCGCATACATCTTACTGTAGGCCACAAGATCTAGAACTTCATCTAGATCTACCAGGTTGTTATTATCCTTACTAAACTTGGTTCCGTCTCTTACCGTGATTGTGGGCAATGACAAAAAGTCTTCCCTAACTACTCCTAAATGATTCAGAACCTGGGTATACAGACTAGGCATGGAATCACCTTCAAATTTAGCCGAGTTAAACCTATACAAGTTCAACAACCGATCGGTCTCCTTGGCCGATCGCCACAATAGTCTGCATTCCTCCTTGAACTCGTTGAAAGTGGTAATTTTTTCAAAGGCCTTACCGTTTAATGTAGGGTGAGCATCCCCTACGTCTACGTTGACTAACATCATTGCCTGTTTAATTTTTGCAACATCGTCAGTTATTTTAAAACTAGCGATCCTATTCTCTGTGTCCGCTAACCACTTATCTACACTGTATTTCTCTAACCTTTGTTTGTCGGGATTATCCCTACTTACATTTCCACAAAACCGTGTGGTTTGTGTGATCAGCCCAGCGGAATTCATATCGGCAATATTTGCTCTTACCGGACTCGAACTTCGGTTTCTAGTCAGATTTTGACGTCTTCCTACACTAGCACTTCGCGACCGTCTGTCTGCAGTTAATCTCAAGTCGTATTGATATTGTGTAAGTCTTTGGAAAATATTGTCCAGACTCATATCACAAAAAAAAGGAAAAATTAAAACACCAAAATTTTCTTACGAGAGACAAATGCCCTAACTTCCTATTCTATAGAGAGACAGTATTTATACAAAACAAGAGAGTGAACGAAAACATGCAAACTACTCACATATCCATTGGTTCACGACTCCTTTGGTTTCCCTCTGTTTTTCTTGAGATTGTTTTGTATTTCTTCGACACATAAAAGGGGGTTTCAGCACTTTCCTGAAATAAAGCCAGTATTAGTTCAAACTTAATACAACACGGCACAGTATCCCTTAACGATGCCACCATTTGTGAAGATGTCTTTGATTTAGTTAGCAATAACTTCTTAATTAGTCTAGTATCTTACCTCTTCCTTTAGTTTAATATTAATTGAATTTCTCTCAGGAGTTTACATAAGCAAAGTTTCGTGGGTGAGGGATACGAATGCTGGTTTCTTTCTTTACTAGACATAAAAAGGGGTTTGAACAGGCACTTACAAGCAGTCAAAAACAAAAGCGTGGTTTCTACATTAACACTTAGTGATGAACTCAGACGTCTTGACACTGGCTGGAGAATTTGGTGAATCCTGGTTTAGTTAGGCCTAAACGTCATCTATAGGCCTACTGTCGTCGCTGAAGTATAAGCCTTCGTCAGGTGTTGGGAAGGCTGGCGCGAAGTTCTAGACACGCCTTGGTCACTCGGGGACGTCACGCCTCTCGGTCGCTCTGGGACGTCTCGCCAAACGCACTCACAGACACTCAGGTGCGGGCGTAGTAACTTTGTTCGTCGTCCTTCGTTCTCAGGGGTAATTGTTCCCCTGTAATTTCGCGGCTGCTTTAGTATTCTACGTAATCGCCGTCCCTCAATTTGGTATAGGCAGTCGCCACGTGTTGATCGTCAAGGAGACCCGGCAGGTTAAGTAGGTCGTTAGACCTATTATACAGAGTGACTACTAGGAAGAGAGCGAGATGCCGTCTTCTCGTTGCTTATATATGGTCGTCCTGGGCGTGTCAAGCTATCCTTAATCACGTGACTTTTTCCCGGCTTCCACGTCTCATTCGTCTATGTTCCGTTCGACATTCAAGAACGGATCCTGTCGTTTAGGGGGTTGTTTACGGGAAAGAACCCTGGAGTCAGCGAAATTAGTTGAAAACATCCTACCTAACTCCCGTTCACTCTCCTGTCTCTCCACAACTCTTTCTATATCTTTACAATTACTACTAACTGCATTTGTCTCCTCATTTCTTATTAATTAACAAAACCCACAAATAAAGACATCAATAACATACATAAACCTTCTGCATACGAAACTTACTCAAAAATAAGCATCTGTCTGACATATATATATATAAATATACGTATATATACATACACACACACACACACACATATATATATATATATATATATATATATATATATATATATATATATATATATATATATATATATACCAGGTTAGGCTACAGTTTTATAACATGAGCAAATAATTTTCTTGCTTTGCTTATGATAAATTCATGAATTACATTTTCAAAATTCATTGCCATCAGTGTTACAGACTCAACGCTGAGGAGTGCCATTTTTAAAGTCTCTCCAGGCCCATAGTATTTCTCAGGTATGTCTTAATGAGCTTCAGTTTTCTGAAGGATCTTTCACATGAAGCAACTGATACCCCTACAGTCAATAATAACCTAAGTGCCACTTAAAGGTTAGCGAATCCTTCACCATATTTCATAATAAACCTAAGGAGTTCTGTGGTTGATTCTACGTTTCTTTTCCTCACCAAGAACTTTTACGTCTTGTATCTCTTGGCATAGTTCTGATGCTTTCACGTCTTCGTCATATTTTTGCTCCATGCCTTTGCACACTGCATCAACTTCTTCGTTTTTGCCAAATAATTCTTTAGGGCGCAGGAAATGTAAAAGAAAATGTAAAAGAAAACGAAGATATTTAGAAGCAAACATTTTTAAGTGCATGATTTTCGTTGTCAGGATAATTAATATTATTGCAAAAAAAAAAAAAAATCGGTGATTTTTTTAAAATTTTTGTTGGTTTTAATGGCTTAATTGCAAAAATCATAATTTGCGTTAACAAATTTCGAAGCTTTTATCCTTTACCCGCTGATTATTATTATTTCAACCTTATGGGGTGGTAAGTCCAGGCTACTTTTGCCGCCCTAGGGTATTTGCCATGCCCCCCCTGCACTCCCCCATGTGAGGGCTCTGCGAGTCTGCACACACACACACACACACACACACACACACAGAATAGTTCATGATATTTCCTCCCTCTTAAAAAAAACCATAGGAGTTAAGTATGCAATTAATATAGTATCATATATTCTATATTTAAATCAATATATTTAAAATTAAGACACGATTAAATAATGATATAATAAGAAAAATGATGTTGCCACGTCTACTATGATTCCTGCCATATGTATTGTTCCGCACTCCTGTGTGTGTGTGTGTGTGTGTGTGTCATTCAGTGTTGCCAGAAATGGGAATTTATCCCTAGATTTTGGAGATTTGGGATCTCTGATGGGGATATTCTGTACAAATTTCCATGAAGAAGAAATAAAGATGATTAAACCTTTATTATATGAGATGTAGGTTTATAGTGAATAATTTCTATATTAGTAAAGCCTACATTATCAGAAGAAAATGTATTTGTAGAAATGGAGATTGTTGGGTGCTATTATAGTATGCTATCTACCGCCGATTTTGCTATCTACCACCCCTCTCTGAAATTTTGGAATTGGTTTATTATTTTGTTTATGAGACCCCAATTAACACTATTTTAAAATTAACTGGGAAATCACCTAATACTGTCACTGATTGGTTTAATGTGTCTGGAAGTGTGTAGTGTGGTGGTTTCAATTGGAAAGTTCTGAGAAAAGGCGAAGATGTATTTCCCGCTTTCTTGAATGATGTAAGATATGTTTACAAGCAGTAGTAGAATAAATTTTTGATTGAATATTTTTCATAGATTATTTTCTTTCAGTTTTGTAATATTTGATTTTTCATTTGAATAACTTGTAACATTGTTGTATGATGAGCTATGAATAATTTGTAAAAAAAAGTTTCCCTACAAACTGCTTATAATTATGCACCCATGTTGTCCAGCCAATAAATATTAATAAACTATAATTAAAGTCCAATGAGGATAACATACTGGTGGTAAGTAATCTGTTTGATAATCCTCATCAAACAGGAGGATTAACATTGACGGTAGATAACAAACTTTGTGGTAGATACCATACTATAGTAGAAATTCGACGGTAGATAGCATACTATAATAGCACCGATTGTTGTGCTGTTTTGGGGATTTTTTTTTCATGGAGATTTGGGGATTTTTAGACTATCCCATCTGGTAACACTGGTATGGCGTTGTACTAACTACTAACTGGCACTGCAGTGTTTGGGGAAGCTGTGGTAGAAATAGTAGACATTTATCGTAATTAAATGTCCCACGTTTTCCCAAAGGTTGGTTCCGGTAATTTAGATACAAGGTCTGGTATATTTAAATATCATTAAAGTTATTTTCAAATGAAAAATGATAGATTTATAATGTTGGTTGGCCATCTCTATTTTGAGTCTGTTGTCATTGGCTAAGGCTTTTCACCCATAGCATAATTTTTTTTTTTTTTTTATTATTATTTTTCCGGTCCAGTGGAATAACTTCGTAAGTCCAAATCTTATATAAACTCAGTACCAAGTTTAATGTGTAATGAATATTGGTTTCAGTAGGCTGTAGAACTTTGAAATAATCGAGCCCTCTTATGTATTGGATTCGGTTTCAATATAGAACAGTGCAATATTAATTAGGACGTTGAAACTCCTGTAATTGAATAGATCTTTGCAAGTACATTATTTTGATTCCCATATTATACTGGCGGAAACCTATACTAACGAAGTTGGAGATTTTACAAAAAACACAAAATGAAATCTTGATAGTCCAGTCCAGCCATTGGTAAATTTACAGTTTCATCCATTATGTGGAAACTGTAATAAAAATATATTTGTTGCATCTGAAATAGTGTAGTTCCAACGAATTTAACGTTTATTTTGATCGTAAACCATCCGATTTAGAGATTTACTATGGAGTTAAAACCACAAGTTTTTCCAGAAAAATCAGTTTTTGTAACCCTGTTTTTATTGTTTTTGTTTCATGTTATGTTGTAATGCAGAAATACCCTACTTTATCCCAACAATTATGGGGGACCCCAGGAGGGAACCGGGGTTTTGGGTGGGGGGGACGTCAAATGATATTTTCAATAATTAATGTTCCACCACCCCTCCCTCTATACCCCTACCTAGCCCTACTGGGGGGGGCTCCGCCCCCCCGGCGACCCCCCCTTAAGGCCACAGTGATTTTCAGGGCACTACCGAACCTAATAAACCCACCTAACCTAGCCTAGGGGCCCTGTACCCCTACCGGGGGATCTCCGCCCGCCCCCCCCCCCCCCCTGCGACCCCCCCTTAAGGCCACAGTGATTTTCAGGGCACTACCGAATCTAATAAACCCACCTAACCTAGCCTAGGGGCCCTGTACCCCTACCGAGGGGGGGCTCCGCCCCCCCTGCGACCCCCCCCCTTTACTCCGGGCTAAATTTAAATATATATTTTGTTAAGTCACTTCTTACCTTAAATGGAACCTGACGATGATGATGTGGAAGGTTGTGGTTGACCCTCTTCCGAATCATCAATAGCTACTGGAACACGTTGTGCCTCAGATTGTGGAGGATACAGGTTGCTGGCCGTAATAAAAAAATGATGGAGCAGCTCCTCCTCAGGGTATTTGTGTATAAAAATAAAACGTGACAAATACTGCCTGAAGTATTCACAACGGTTACCAGGCCGTTGTATCCATTCCTTCAGCTCCCGCCAAAGACGTTCAATGTTTTGGGTATGGGTGTCGGGGTTTGAAGGATCCACAAAATGTTCTGAATGGTTTACAGTACGGTGATCGTATCCGAGTGACTGTAGAGAGTTATAAGCCCGCCACTTATCACTAACAACAATGCTGCCCCGTTTAATGTACTTCTGAATTAAAGGGATGAGGGTAGCTGCATCACGCTTCCGTGGTAATGGGTCGATTAAAGGCACAATAAATGTTTTTTTGGACTGCCTCTCAATATCCCCGAACACCCATATGTCACTCAGAGGCCTTCCACGGTCATATTTCCGTTTTCCAAAATGAGATTCGTCAATCTCAACGAGTACACCATCACCACCAATAGCCTCTTGGTTATCAAAACTATATTCAGTCACTTCTGAACAAAAGCTTCTCCAGTCTACACTAGTAGAAGGAGATATACTAAGGCCCTTGATAACAAAATGGTGGTCCCAACACTTATGCAACCAGTGATTGACAAATAAAATTAATTTCCACGGGGGAAGGTGAGATCCGTGAAGAAAAGTTCCCTTATAGTCACTAACACTATAATTACACAAACGTCTTTTCTTCGTTTTAGGTATTTTCACTGATTTTGTACAATACCACACATGTCTATCTTCACGGAAAAGTAAAGGTGAATCACATTTAGCACACTTAACACTTATAGGTAATACTAAATGCTCTCTAAGAAACAGATTCACAACGTCTGGGGTACCATTATAATTACTGTACCATGAAATCGGCCGATCACCTCAAAATAAGAATAGCGACATATATCGCACACCTGCACCGGAGGATCCATGACAGTTAAGTAACGAGAAGACTGAACCGGCAGGTTTCCAACCCAAAAACAAACGACAATCAGGAGTTTCTCCCATAATGAAATAGGAAAAAAACAAAATACTATCGGTTACAATGTTATATTGCACGAAAAACAGATCCTTGAAACAAGAATAAGAGACAAAATGAATCGTCCAATAATAACCCTTGAAAAGATCCCAGTAGTATTTTGATTGTAGGAGCGACATTAGTGGGAGGAGCAAATGCGCATTCAAGCAAATATTGTCACATTATGCAATGGGGAGGAGCCAAGTAGGATGAAAACAGATATACAAACTAACAAGATGTACCTTCCGTGCACTAAACTTAAAAAAAGTCAAGACCTTCAATACCTGAAATAGTTTTTTCTCTGTAAGTATGCATTAGCAACAATAATATATTGAGAGGAAGTATCTTGTTATCACGTGCTTTACTAGGGAAATAGGTAAAGTTTTGGATTCAACCAAATTGGGAAATGTATTATATTAATATATTTTCCTAGTAAAGCACGTGATAACAAAACACTTCTTCTCAATACATTATTGTCGCTAATGCATACTTACAGAGAAAAAAAATATTTCAGGAATTGAAGGTCTTGACTTTTTCTAAGTTTAGTGTTTATCTTTACATGGGCACGCAAGGTAGCTCTTGTTCGTTTGTATGTCTGTTTTCATCTTACTTGGCTCCTCCCCATTGCGCAATGTGACAACATTTGCTTGAATGCGCATTTGCTCCTCCCACTAATGTCGCTCCTCCAATCAAAATACTACTGGGTTCTTTTCAAGGGTTATTATTGGACGATTCATTGGTCTCTCAGTCTTGTTTCAAGGATCTGTTTTTCGTGCAATATAACATTGTAAACGATAGTGTTTTGTTTGTTTCCCTATTTCATTATGGGAGAAACCCGTGATTGTCGTTTGTTTTCGGTTTTCAAAAGTTCTTGTTTCTATATTTTCATCACACGTCATTTTACTGTCATGGATCCTCCGGTACGGTTGTGTGAAATATGTCGTTATTCCTATTTTGATGTGATCGGCCGATTTCATGGGAATTATAATGGAACTCCCGAAGTAGTGAATCGTTTTCTAAGGGAGCATTCCGTATTACCTTTAAGTGTCCAGTGTGGTAAATGTGATTCGCCTTTACATTTTCGTGAGGATAGACATGTGTGGTATTGTACCAAATCTGAACGTATTCCAGTACTTGATGATTCAGAAGAGGGTCAACCACAACCTTCCACATCTTCATCGTCATCTTCCGTTTAAGGTAAGAAGTGATTTAACAAAATATATATATTCAAATTTACCCCTGGTTAAAGGGGGGGTCGCAGGGGGGGCGAAGCCCCCCCCGGTAGGGGTACAGGGCCCCTAGGTTAGGTTAGGTGGGTTTGTTAGGTTCTGTGGTGCCCTGAAAATTACTGTGGCCTTAAGGGGGGGTCGCAGGGGGGGCGAAGCCCCCCCCGGTAGGGGTACAGGGCCCCTAGGTTAGGTTAGGTGGGTTTGTTAGGTTCTGTGGTGCCTTGAAAATTACTGTGGCCATAAGGGGGGGTCGCAGGGGGGGCGAAGCCCCCCCCGGTAGGGGTACAGGGCCCCTAGGTTAGGTTAGGTGGGTTTGTTAGGTTCTGTGGTGCCCTGAAAATTACTGTGGCCTTAAGGGGGGGTCGCAGGGGGGGCGAAGCCCCACCCGGTAGGGGTACAGGGCCCCTAGGTTAGGTTAGGTGGGTTTGTTAGGTTCTGTGGTGCCTTGAAAATTACTTTGGCCATAAGGGGGGGTCGCAGGGGGGCGAAGCCCCCCCCCCGGTAGGGGTACAGGGCCCCTAGGTTAGGTTAGGTGGGTTTGTTAGGTTCTGTGGTGCCCTGAAAATTACTGTGGCTTTAAGGGGGGGTCGCTGGGGGGCCCTACCCCCCTCCCCCCGGTAGGCCTAGTTAGGGGTATGGGGGAGGGGTGCTGGAACATTAATTATTCATTTATTGCAAATATCATTCAATGCCCCAACACCCTCCCCCCCCCCTTCCCCCACCCAAAACCCCGGTCCCCAAAGGGTGTCCCCCATAATTGGTGGGATGAACTAGGGTATACATAGTAAATCTCTAAATCGGTTGGTTTGCAGTCAAAATAAACGTTAAATTCATTGAAACCACACTATTTCTGATGCAACAAATATATTTTTATTGCATTTTTCCAAATTTGGCTGAAACTAAAAATTTACCGGGAAATATATTATTATAATAGATTTCCCATAATGGATGAAACTGTAATAATACCCAGCCATTTTTGCATGTAAAATGTTTTTTTCTTTTAGTTTACTTTTTTTTATGTTTTCATCTTCCTCAAAAGTATCTTTCTGATTACCACCATCCTACATACCTCACCAGTAATGGTTTTTCCCTAGGTGGAATCCGGGTATTGGGGAATGAAATGAAAACTTAACTTACAGATGATAGTAACAGAATAATCGGTAATTGTTTACAACACCACGCTCTCTATTTACTCCAAAATAATGCAATCCTGCAGTTCTCATCTTCTTGCACAGTAATTAGGTGGTTATTTAAATTCTGGGAAAGCAATAACTAGCAAGATATGTTGAGGAAGGGGGAAGGGGTTATAAAAAGAAAATAGCTCGGTTTCCTCACTAAACGACTTAGAACTGACATGTCAACATAGTCAACCAAACAGAATTCGTGATGCCAGCGTACATGAACAGAAGTTCGTGATGCCAGCGTACATTTGATATACTGTATATTCAAAATATACTTAATCAAAAATGGAGTGATTACTCAAAAGTGTCACTATTTGTAAATTGCATATTTTATGGACACCTTTGAATAATTAATCCATTTTTAATTAAGTATTGTATATTTTGAATATACATTATATCAAATGTACGCTGGCATCACACACTTCTGTTTATGAACGCTGGCATCACAAATTCTGTTTGGTTGACTATGTTGACATGTCAGTTCCAAGTCATTTAGTGAGGAAACAGCTATTTTCTTTTTATAACCCCTTCCCCCTTCCTCAACATATCTTGCTAGTTATTGCTTTCCCTGAATTTAAATAACCCCTTAATTACTGCGCAAGAAGATGAGAACTGCAGGATTGTATTATTTTGGAGTAAATGGAGAGCGTGGTGTTGTAAACAATTACCGAATAATCCAACAAAATAAGACGTGAACTAAATGATAGGTTTCATAGATAAGGACAGGAAAACATAATTTATTTTCTATAGAAAAACATCTTTTAAAAAAAAAAAAGAAAAAAAAAACGTATTTTCACTTTAGATAAAAACTTTGATATCTAAGAAATAAACTTTGATATCTAAGAAATAAACTTTGATATCTAAGAAATAATAATCAATTCGTTAAGCGTTCGCGGTTCAAATATCCGCTGACCAGTACATAGGAGGGTAAATATATAATGCTTTAACTTCTACCCAAATACGTGAACCATATATTTTTCCTACTCGCTATCTTGTGTTTTATGCGTTTCTGGCCATGATTATTTGGGCAAACCACCTGTTCATGAGCTTTTGGACCCCCTTATATAAAAACAGTTATGGGGGTATATTGTGTGGGTAAATACCAGAAACCGAGTGATTTGCAGCAATGATAATGATCAAAAATGCAAAATAAACACTTGGTAACTAGATGGAAAAATATATGGTTCATGTAAGTGACTCATAATGTAAGTATCATAATTATCTATGCCTCACTTCAGGTTCTTCTAAATTTTTTTGCTAAGCCGTGCGCTCGCTTAGCTCGCGGATAAATATAAACTGCAAGCTCTGTATGTACTGGCATGTGTTATGTTGAGCGACGTTCACAGTCCCCTTGGCTCATTATTTTGGGGTTAATTTTTACTTTTACATGAGTAACAATATCTATACACTGAATAGAGAGCGTCCTAATTAATTGCCGACATAGATAAAATTACACTAAATTTCTAAATAGATTGTACTTCCCTCAAGTTCCCTCTTGGAGCCGTCTTTATGTGATGGCGGTTTAACTCGAACTGAAGGGAAAGGTGAGAAAAAAAATGGCTGTTGTAAAACAACATCCAGGAACTTGGGCTTAAATGTTTGGAAGCTCCTAATTGGTTAAAAAAGCCAGGTAATGATTACATCATACTAAAAAACAGGAAAGCGGACCAAAGCGAAAGCAAGCAATGCATGCGCAGTAACACTATATCAGTCTCCCAGATGTAAACAATGAACTTAGAGATAGAGAGACTTCACGTTTTAATAGACCGATACGTAAGTTATGCCTCAGCCTCTATTAAACATGGAGAAAAATACCAAACTAGCCAGCACTCGTCCATTTCTTGTAGCGAATTTCAGTTTCACTAGTACTTAAAGTATCGTATATTTACCCTTTTCTGCTCAAAAAGTTTTTCTGTCTATACTTTTCCCAAAATATTTTTTATTCTAAGATAAGAGGGGAAACAATACCCAGAGAGTACAGTACAGTAATTGTGTTAGTGGTACCTCAATCGAGCACCATATTCTAAATCTAACGTGGAGCTAGTACAATCACAAGCATCGTGTTTTGATGTCACACTTATGTTTTTTGCTCTACTGCGGATCGCTTTGCTCACAAAATAAACATAACATCACTGTTCCACTGTTCTGATAAGTGGAACATGGGGATCAGGTCACCTCGTACCATAGTCATCTCTGACACAAATAATCAGTTATTCCGGGCTGTAGGGTAGTGCTTAGGTGGTGGGGTCACTGAACTTTTGTCCAGCAAAATACTTGCCCACTCGGCTAAGATGCGTAGCGCAGCTTGTAGGCTACCACTTGCCAGAAGAGGGAAGCCATAATATATGTTTAATTGCAAGCAAAGTAAGCTACAGTGGAGCAAAAACCTGTTAGTGAATAATAAATGTTAGTTCATTAACCAACATATTCATAGATAAATTACGGTAACATGTGTAACATTGTGATTTTTCTTCTCATTTTATAATTCCATGTCAAGTTACGACTCAGTTTTCATAACCCTGGTGTGCATCAGTTACGCTCTTAACCATGCACTGCCATACAGAAATAGTCCTGTCAGTCGATATTGAAGGTTAATTTGCAAATTTACCTCATATGAATCTAATACTATATAGTGTCAGCTTTCTAAGGTCCAATGGATTTGCTTAAGATAAGCCATTTGTTATGGTATTTATAAGGTACCCATGTGTAGCAAGTCAACTCCATTGCCATTTTGTGTATGAAGTGACATGGATTCTAGGTTTTGACAGATGGTAAAGTGGTGGAGTACCTTGTAACTTTAAAGACCCACGTTAGTCACTGTTAAAGTACCATAATTAGCCGTAATTCACATCACGTACTTCTAATGGTTTAAGTTATGCTGTGGCTCACTTTGCTCACGAAATACAAATGTCTCTGATCCTCGGGTTTAGCAAGCGGTACATGGATGTGCTGTGCATGCCAGTCTTATGGGTCGTTATTTGAGCTATCGTATGGTTGTTCCGTTACCGAAATACAAACCACGCTATT
This sequence comes from Palaemon carinicauda, assembly GCF_036898095.1. Lineage (NCBI taxonomy): Eukaryota > Metazoa > Arthropoda > Malacostraca > Decapoda > Palaemonidae > Palaemon > Palaemon carinicauda. The sequence continues at coordinate 1,432,978 of NC_090756.1, forward strand.
TGAATAGGGTATTACTTTCGGCGTAGCTGAATGACGAGCCATTAGATTTTTAACGAGGGTTAACTACCACCTCGCTAGTTAGCGGGGGGTAGGGGAGGGGTAGCACAAACCACGCTATTTAAATGGGGTACTACTTTCGGCGTAGCTGAATGACGAGCCATTAGATTTTTAACGAGGATTAACTACCCCCTCGCTAGTTAGCGGGGGGTAGGGGAGGGGTAGCTAGCTACCCCTCCCCCCTTACACACTGGTGAACTGATTCACTTCGCTTTTGGCTTGGGTGATGGTCAGACGTGTCTGCTCTCACCCTCGCATTGACAGCTTTAATCTTTTTTGCTTTCTCTTTCAGTTTGTGTGTTTGGAAGTTGGCCTCTATCCTTATCATGCGGAAATGCCCTGGTTTACCCGACCGCCCTTGTGGGACTTATATGTCGGCGGTCGAGACGGACCCTCACACCTTGTGTCCGTTCTGCAGAGGTCAACGGTGTGATAAGGATAAAGTGTGCAGGGAGTGGTCTACCTCCCAGTGGGAGAGGTTTTCCCGGCGACGGAAGAAGTCTAAGCGGGATCTTTCTCCTTCAAGGGTTTCCTTGAATAAGGAAAATTCCAAGGACTCTTCTTCCGTTGCCCGAACCTCCTCCGAAGCTCCCGCTCGATCGGTCTCTCGTGAGAGACCGTCGAGTGGTAGCGTAGGCCGTTCTTTTGTTGACCGACCTCGGGGTTCGGGAGAGGGAGTTGCCTCCCACAGCGAGGCAGCTCCTTCTCCTCCTCCGGGGGAGGATTTATCTGCTTCTGTTTATAATGATGATTTATTGCAGCCTTGGGCTTCCTTGGGGCTTAAGGGTTTGCCCTCCAGGGAAGCCCTGTCTGTCTATCGTCGACGTTGTTGTGGCAGAGGCTTCCGACGGGTCGGGTCAAACCCCAACCTTGGGTGCTGATGTTGCTGAAGGCTCAGTTCCCCCCTCCGAACATCCTTTGAGGGAGGAGCTGAGTCCAACGGTCTCTCCTGCAGGTGATTCTCCCCCTCGGGAGAGTTCACTGACAGACACTCCTCTTCAGGGGACCGACGATGGTGTTCCTGGTCCCAGAGGACGTATCCGTCGCAAGGCTTGCCCTCCTCTTCGCCGTAGAGGTCTTCCTTCTCCCCCCAAGGGAGTTAGGAGGCGCCTATTCGGCTCCTCGCCCTCGCTGTCCCCTGCAGAGGATCCTCCTCGTCGTGAGTCGACCGTTGCGGCTGCATCTCTGGACCTCTCTGCAGATCGTTCCCGATCTCCTACGCCTGCCAGACCTGCTGATCCTCCTTCACCGTTCGTGGCAGCTGATGCGCAGTGGGCGCCCTCGCACCCCGTTATCCAACGGGCACCGGTCCCTTCGGGGCAAAAGGTCTTGTCTCACAATGTGAGCAAGTCCCTTAAGTGCCAGGTTCTATCTGTGCGCTCACGATCTCCTGCGCGAGTTACGCGCAAGCCTTCTCCTGTTCCTGCTGTTGCTGAGAGTCATTCCGTGCCGGAAAGAACACGCCAGTGATCTCCTATGGCAGAGTCGACATGTCAGCGCTCTCCTGGTCGCAAGCGCTTTCCTGCGCGTCAGCGATCTCCTGTACGCTAGCGATCTCCTCCTCGCCAGCGCACATCTGCGCGCCCTGATCCTGATACGCGCCATGCGTACCCACGATCTCCACCTCGCCAGCGAACTTCCCCTGCGCGCCAGAACGTAACTACGCGCCATCGCTCGCCCGTGTGCCCACGATCTTCGGATCTGGGCGTAGGAAGGAAGCCTCATCCTTCGCCTTCTCGCCAACGTTCACCTGCGCGCCCTCGGAACTCTCCCTCTCGTCAACCCTCGCCTACGCGCCATCGCACGCAGTCACCTTCGCGCCCACAGGTTCCAGCTCCTACCGTGCGCACTTCCAGAGGTGGATGAGACACCACGCGCCCACGAGCAGTCTCCTTCACGCTCTTCTAAGCCTGCTGATCCTGCGCCCCATCTGTCTTCTCCAGATCGCGCACCTACACGCCGGCTATCTCCGGCGCGTCCGCGCGCCCCATCAGTCTCCAGCATGCCCACGAGCCTGTTCGCAGAAGATCACCGGCGCTTCCACACGCAACCTCACCTGTGCGCAGTCGCTCACCTGCTCGCCCTGCACGTCATCGCTCCGTCATTCTCCTGGTCGCTAACTCTCGCCCACGCGCACCCTTGCCCGCGTGCCCGCGCCTCCATCTCCACACGCCCGCGTAAACGTTCGCCCGTGTGCGAACCTGGGATTCTTCCATCCCGCGAACACCAGCGCGAGGCCAAGCGCGATTCCCTCCGGGTTTCGCAACGGGAGTCTTCAGGAGCGACAGCAGTCAGGTCATCTTCTTCACGGTCCCCCCCCCCCCCTCAAGCGCAGAACAGCGCACTCGCAGGAGAAGGGGAGATCTTCAGAGAGGTCTAGGCACCAATCTTCTTCCCTTTCTTTTCAGGCAGGCCCTGTGGTATCTACTCCGAAGGATTGCCCGATCCCCTTCCCTCCAGCGGGAGTCTCTGATACTGCGTATGTCAGTAAGCAGCCATGATTTGGGTCCCTTATCAGAGTTGTCGTCCAGGCTGTTAAGCCTGCCTTCGCTGATTTGGGTCTCAAACCAATGGCAGCTCCGACCCCACTGAAGAGGAAGAGAGGAGTAGAGATCGTGGTGACTTCTCCCAGGGTCAAACTGACTCCTATGAAGTCCGTAAGGAAGGCTCCTTCCCCCCTCAGACGTTCTCTCCTTCTCCTGTGGACGAAGCTTTTCCGTCCTCAGGGGAATCTACCGAGGTGAGACCTCCTCCCACCGCACCAATAGGAGAAGCCCCACCGCGAGTAGGAGAATCGTCCCATGTTGGGGCGGATAAGAGCCCTCAGACTTCGTTGCTGGAGTCCTGCATCCCTCCTAGAAGGGAACCAAAGGACTCGAAGACTATCCCGAAGTCTTCTTCCAGAATTCGACCAGAGCCAGCGAGACCCCAGGAGAACGTCCACGTGTCCCCCCCAAGTAAAGCATCTGGGGACAGGAGACTTTGCTGCCAGTTCACCGGGAGAGCAGCAGCAAGTCAGAATATGCCTTCTGGCAAGTCTTGACTCTGATGAGGCATCTCAACGGGTTCAAGGACCCTGAGATCGCCCCTCGTGAGGGCAAGGACACGGTCCTGGACCGAGTCTTTGGCACTCAGAAACCCACTAAGGCCAGTGCGGCTTTGCCTTGGTCCCAAGGGGTGAAGAGTGCCAGGGATAAGGTTGAGGGCCAGCTCTCCGAGCTCGCCGCCTCCAGCCATTCCACTGCTGGCAACAAGCTCCTCCCACCTCCTCGTGTTCAACAGAGGAGGTATTTTGAGATCATGGAGGAGTCTTGTTTAGCTCTTCCACTCCACCACTCTGTGGAAGAGCTTACCAAGGGAGTCTCTCTTGAGAGACACTCTAGCTGGCAAGTGACATTTTTGGAAACAGAGATCCTGAGTCAGGAGAAGGTCGCAAAGTGTGCCATGCAGGCCACTTCGTGGCTGGATGTCTGGCTGGGGTCTCTGGGCATCCTGCTGCGATCCGAGGATCTGTCCAAGGAGAGCACCAGGAAGGCCCTGGAGACCTTCCTCCTTTCGGGCAAACGCACCATTGAGTTTCTTGCCCACCAAGTCTCGAATTTGTGGGCAAACTCGATCCTGAAGCGACGTGATGCGGTGACCGAGAGGTTCCACTCGAAGGTCCCAGCCGTGGATGTCTGCAAGCTCAGACACACTTCCCTCCTGGGAAAGAGTTTGTTTTAGACCAAGTATGTGGAACAGGCGGCTGAGAGGTGGAGAAAATCGAACCAGGATTCTCTTCTCCAAAGGGCTCTTACAACAAAGCCCTACAAACCTCCAGCACCTCAACAACCTCGCCAGTCCAAGACGACGAAACCGGCAGAGGCAGTAAAGACGACGGTGTCCAAGCAGCAGCCCTTTCCTGTCAGAGACAAGAAGGGCAAAAAGTCCTCCAGGGGAGGCAAGAATCCTAGAGGGAGCGGCCGAGGCCGCAAACGCTAGGATTGGCAATCCCCCTGCATGTCCACCAGTGGGAAGATGCCTGAAAAGTTGCGCATTCAGGTGGCAGTAACTCGGGGCCGATTCCTGGACAATCTCCGTGATCAGTCAGGGATATCGCGTCCCGTTCTTAACATCTCTTCCTCCCCTGACAGCGAATCCAGTGTCGTTGAGCTCCTATGCCATGGGATCGGCAAAGGGGCTAGCCCTACGGGCAGAAGTCGAGACCATGCTGAAGAAGGATGCTCTCCAGGAGGTCGTCCCTCTTAACGAGAGAATGCCTTGATGAAGTCATTGGGCTTCAGCACGGCATATCATTCCTGTGCTGAAGGCTTGTGACGGGCAAGAGGGCTCTCGAACTGGGGAATTTCTTTTCCTCAGTTTGACTCTAAATTTCTCTCATTCTTTTTCTATTACCTCTTATTGCTTATTCCTCCTTCATAATTATCAGCTGTCTCCAACCTTGCTGTCAAAACTCTTTTACCCATTTCACTGTCCAGGTTTTTTAGAGGGGACATTGTATCCATGATCGGTTTTTATTTCAAAATCAATTGTGGGAGCTGTGGTGGTCTTGCCAACTGCCCGAAAATGTTTGGACACCTAGGAGTGTCAGTATTCCCATACTGGCACGCGGAACTATCTCTTAGGAAATTTGTCCTTCGGATTCCAGGGGTTGGTGATTTTATAGAGATAGGACACTCGGCATTCTGTCCGGTTTGCCTGCCACTATGATTAGAGTGGGGATGATTGTATTCTTGAAATGCTCTCAGTCCCATCAAGCGGGTTTGGCATACACTTGAGCCACTCTAATCATAGTGGTACCATCCCTTTGTGGTAGGGTAGGGAGTGGACATTTGGTAAGCAGCTTTCAGAGGTGTCATTGGTGGAGAAATTAATTCCAGGAAAGGCTAACGGTGTCTTCTTTGGAATTTCAGACAATCTTAATTTATTCTCTCCCTTAAACTATATTTTTTTCCATTGTTTTTTTTTTCATTGTTATTATGACCCCTTCCCTCCCCCTGAAAAAATAATTAATGAGTAAACTTAATATTCCCCGTACCCCTGGATCAAATGGCGAACCCCAGACACCGTTGACGACTTCTGCTTGTTTAAATAGGGAAAGCTCTGTTGACAACCTCGGCAATAAAAAGGATTCCTCCAACAATACTTCTTTGACCAGTGTTGTTAAAGACAATTTATCGGCACTGGTGGAAAATGATGCTTGTAATAACCGTAATACTTTACTCTCTGGTTCTGGCTCATTACCAGATCCAACAAAAAATCTGAAAATTCTCCACTTAAAAAACATACCAATTGGTTGTAGCTATGACATAATTCATGAAGCCTTCTGTAGATTTGGAGCAATCAAAGAAATTTTAATGGAGCTTAATGGTAGTAAAGGCTTTTGGGAAGCTTGGGTATCATTTTCAAGTTTTGAGATTGCTTTAGAAGCAAATAAAAATTTAGAGAGCATAAAAATTGACAATTGTTTGATTTCTGGGGCTTTATGTGATAAAGCACCAAGACACCTAGAGGTATATAAACCAGAAGAATGGATGGAAAAAGAAATAGAGCATAGACTTCCAGAAGTAAGAACCCCCAAGCCCCCAACATGGATAATTGCATGTGGAAAGATAGATGATTATAACTATTATAAGATTAGTAAATTTATACAAAAAAAAGTTGGTTTAATTAAAAGTAAGGATATTAGTAGATACGGTAAGCAATCTGTTTTGATTAATGCAAAATCAGATACTCAAGCTCACATGCTTTGTGACATGAAGATTGCAGAAATTGATCCTATTAAGGATATTAAACCACATATGAGCTTCAGCTATGGCAAAGGAGTAGTTTTTGATAAAGATTTATATGAATTCTCAGAACCAGAAATTCTGGACATGTGCCCTGCTAATGTTTGGAAAGTAAGTAAGATCCCTCAAACAAGCATGGTAGTTTTAACATTTGAAACCCCTGTTATACCAGATCATATAATTTTTGAGAATGAAAGAGTACGTGTTCGAGAATATAAACCTAGGCCTTTACAATGCTTTAATTGTTTCAAGTACGGTCACCCTTCCCGGTACTGCAATAATACGAAGATCTGTATTAACTGTTCTTTGTTAGAACATGGCCAATGCAACAGGGATACAACCTGTGCAAACTGTAAAGATAATCATAAACCAAATGATAAAAAATGTAGAGAATACAAGAATGAAGAAGCTGCAATCTTGAAAGCAAATGCTGAACAAATAAGTGTTGGTTATGCAAAGCATTTACTCAATCGGCAACTTAATTTTGCTCGCGCAGTTAAGATGCCAACAAAAGATTATAATCCACTACCCCTTACTACCACAGGGGGACCAGTGGCCGCACCTGGCCCGTCAGGTGCATCTCCCTTAGTGGTAGTAGCCCAGCCATCTGGGTCAAGTGCTCAGGCTATAAAAGCCAGAGCACAAACCTCCAAAGAGGTCAATATGGTGTCCAACACACCAAAAATATTGTCACCGATAGGAGCATCTCCCCTAGAGGTAGTAGCCCAGCCTTCTGGGTTAAGTGCTCGAACTGATGAAGTTCTAGCACAATCCTCCAAGGAAGCCAATGTGGCTTCCACCACCTTAAATGTATTGTCTCAGGCAGAATCTCTACCTGATTTGATGGAGATTGGAAAACAAGATCTTCCAAAGAGGAAAAGGTCCCCATCATCCTCACCTTCATCTAAGTCAGGTAAGTGCCCTACTGCTCATGATCCTAAGGTTGACTCTTATAAAGATCCTAGAAAGAAAGAAAAGAAGAGTGGTGGCCTAGTAAAGCCTTCCATCTCCAGGCCTTACATGGCTTTATCTGAAAAGTCTCAAAAGACAAATGAGACAAAGAAAAATAATAACAAAAGATAATGTCTATCATCCAGTGGAATTGCAGAGGTCTAAGTACTAGCATTGAGCAAATAAAAACTTTAACCAGGGACTCAGACACGAAGGTAATTTGCCTACAGGAAACCAAGATCAGTGACAAACCATTTAATCCTGGACTCAATTATCATTTTTGTAGATCCCCTCCTTTGCAAGCTGCAAGAGCTCAAGGTGGTACAGGTTTTATTATTCACAAATCTGTAAAATTTGAAACAATCCCACTCAATACACCACTACAGGCATGTGCAGTTAGAACTCATATCGGGAAAAAAATTACTTTATGCTCGCTATATATTGAACCATCCTTAGAACTTTTCCTCTTAGATCATGCTGGTAATCCAAGAAGGCTTAGACTTTCTGACCTCCAAGACTTGATCAATCAGCTTCCTGCCCCTTTTATTTTAATGGGTGATTTTAATGCAAAGCATACTTTATGGGGTGGAAATGTATGCGATAGATGGGGTAATCTTGTTGAAGAATTAATCGACAACAATGATGTAATACTAATGAATGATGGTTCTCCAACTAGGTATGATGTATTCCACAACTCTACATCAGCCATTGATTTGTCAATCTGTTCCTCATCCATTCGATTGGACTACCTTTGGTCAGTAAATGAACACCTACATGGCAGTGACCATTGGCCAATAATGTTAAATTATGTCCATAATCTTCCTTCTCAGTGTCCACCAAAATGGAAGATAGATGAGGCAGACTGGGCAGCTTATGAAAACTGTTCACACACCGATAAAGAATATGATGAATTTACATCTCCAGTGCATGCCTATCAACATCTTGAAAATATTATTGATGATAATGCTAGCAAGTTTATACCTAAAACATGCGGTTTACCTCATCGCTCTGTAGTTCCTTGGTGGAGTAAAGAATGTGCCAACGCAAGAAAAGTGACCCGAACTTGCTTCAGAAGATACTTGAGGACAAACTATTTAGCAGATAGAATAGCATATCTCAGAGCCTGTGCCAAACAAAAAAGAATTTTTAAAAAAGCAAAGAGAGCATCTTGGAAGAAATATATATCTAATATTAATACCAAAACTCCTTCAAAGGAAATATGGGACAAGATTAGAAAACTTCAAGGTAAATTCGTCCCTAAGCCTCTACCAATATTAAGGGAAAATAATAGATATATATCTGACCCCAAAGATGTAGCAGAGGTTCTTGCTAAGCACTTTGCTCATGTATCAAGTGCTGACAACTATTCCCCAGCATTTCAACAAATTAGAGCATCAACATCTGTTGTTCCTCCTGCTTCTTCAAATACTGAAGCTTTTAACCTTCCTTTTAGTATGGAGGAGATGCAAAATGCTATCTCCAGCTCTTCTTTAACTGCCCCAGGTGAGGATGGCATCCGGTATGAAATGATATCACATCTTCCAGTGGATACCAAGGAATTTTTATTAAAAACCTTTAATGGTCTATGGGCTTCCCATACATCTCCTGATTCCTGGCATACTTCAATTGTAATTCCAGGCCACAAGTCTGGTAAAGACCCAGAACTGCCATCTAGTTACAGGCCCATATCCTTGACCAGTTGCATATGCAAACTATTTGAGAGAATGATCAACAACAGACTTGTGTGGTATCTAGAATCAAAAAATCTTTTATCTAACAGATAGTTTGGTTTTAGGAAGAACCGAAGTACTCTAGACCCTTTGCTGATGTTATCAAGGGAAATTTCAAATGCTTTTTCTAACCAAAACCAGGTGGTGGGTGTCTTTTTTGACCTCGAAAAGGCATATGACACCACCTGGAGGGGTGGTATTTTAAAACAATTGGCCTCGTGGGGTATAGGAGGACATGTTCTCTTTTATTGAAGAATTTTTATCAAACCTCTCAATTAAAGTGAGAGTAGGGTCAGAACTCTCTTCATCCTACATGCAAGAAGAAGGTGTCCCCCATGGCAGCGTATTGAGTGTGACCTTGTTTGCTGTTGCTATTAATAGTCTCATTAGTCACATACCTCCTGGCATACAAGGATCACTATTTGTCGATGACTTTGCAATTTATTGTAGTGGATCATCTGCACTACAAGCATGCCAAAATCTTCAAATTGCAATAAATGCTGCTTCCGCATGGGCAAATTCTCGCGGATTCATGTTTTCTCCTCAGAAGACCAAAGCCATTCGCTTTACTCGTACTCGTAAAAGGGAAGAGATCCCCACCCTTTTCTTAAATGATTGTATTTTGCCATATGAGGATAGTGTCAAGTTTCTTGGAGTCATTTTCGACAAGAAAATGACATTTGGTCCCCATATAAATGACCTATCTATCAGGGTTAAGAAGTCACTGAACATTCTGAAAGTGATATCGCATTTTGATTGGGGTGCTGATAGAACAACTTTGCTTAGAATTTATACATCTTTGTGTCTGAGCAAGTTAGACTATGCATGCCAAATATATGGGTCAGCTACAAAGACTTTACTTGGAAAACTTGATATTGTTCACAATGCTGGGCTTCGCATCTGCACAGGTGCTTACAGAACATCTCCCATTGACAGTCTCTATGTTGATTCTGGCATACCTCCCCTTTCCATTCGCAGAGAGGAGTTGAGTTTGAGGTTTTTAGCTAGGTCCCTTGCTGTGAGAAACAATCCTAACTGTAAATATGTTAGGGCGCATTTAGATCGGGCTCCTAACAGATCTAGAGTGCCTAAGCCTTTGGAAGTACAGCTGAAAAATGATGCTAGAGAAGTAGGCTTGTTAACAGCACAGATAGCAGAGGTAGGATATCCCAAGTCTCCTCCTTGGTGTAATCCACCTGTTAAAGTATGTTTTACGGCAGGAGGGAAAAATACCTTACCTAGTAGAGTAATGAAAAGTGAGTTTTTAAATCATGCTGCTCAACATCATGGGAAACATGTTTTTACAGATGGCTCCAAATCGGCTGCAGGAGTTGGAAGTGCAGCTGTGGTGGGGGATATTGTTATTAGAAGGAAACTCCCATACTCTTGTTCAATTTTTACTGCTGAGCTGTACGCAATAATTCTCGCAGTCCAACATATTTTTAAAAATGGCAACCAAAATAGTTTTTATACAATTTTTACGGATTCCAATAGTGTTTTACTCTCATTAAAACAAATTATGCAAGGCCATCATCTAGTACAAGAGGTGCAGGACTGGTTAGTACTTCTGCAATCTAGGAAGAGTATCAGTGTTCACTTCTGTTGGGTCCCTGCCCATGTTGGGGTGGATGGGAATGAACAAGTAGATAAGGCAGCAAAGGAAGCTTCAGGGCTAAGTAATCCATCCCCCTTGAGTATTCCTTACAAAGATCTTAAAAGTGAGATTCATCTTTACTGTAAAAATAAGTGGCAAGCTCGATGGTCTGAACTGACCACCAATACAAAATTGAAACAAATCCACCCATTGGTGGATAAATGGTCATCTTGTAATTCTACAAGTAGAAGGGATACCAATATTTTAACTAGGCTGCGTATTGGCCATACACATGCAACGCACAATTATTTAATGAAGAGTGGGGAAGGTAGACAGGCCCCTCTTTGTAATACCTGTCAGGTGACAATGGATGTTAAACATATTTTAGTTGATTGTCCTGTTTTTAATCTCCAGAGGAGGACACATTTACTCCAGGACAAACCGTTAAGAGATATACTGGGGGAAAACTGTAATACCCTGAACTTGAGAAAATTTATACAAAGTATTGGGTTATATTACGAGCTATAATTGATTTTATTAATTTATTTATTTATTTTACCCTTTTAATCCCTATTTATTTCACATCTAGATTTTATTGTATGAAAGTGTTACGATTTGTATTAAAGGTTAAAATGATACTAAATGGTGTGAGTGTACAGATATGATTGAATGATTTTCGTTATATAGCGCTGAATGGCCTTTGATGCCCCAGTGCTTGGCTTAATGCCTAAATCCCATATTCAATTCAATTCAATCCAGGAGGTCGTGGACGGCTCCCCAGGCTTCTTCAGTCGACTCTTTCTTGTAAAGAAGGCATCTGGAGGCTGGAGACCAGTCATCGACCTCTCAGCTCTGAACAAGTTTGTCAAACAAACTCCGTTCAGCATGGAGACAGCAGACACGGTCAGACTTGCAGTGAGACCGCAAGACTTCATGTGTACACTGTATCTGTAGGACGCGTACTTCCAGATCCCAATCCATCCGTCTTCCAGGAAGTACTTAAGATTGAGCCTAGATCTACCAGTTCAAGGTGCTGTGTTTCGGTCTCTCCACAGCACCCCAGGTATTCACCAGAGTGTTCATCCTGATCTCTTTGTGGGCACACAGGATCGGCATCCATCTCCTCCATTATCTAGACAACTGGCTGATCCTGGCAGACTCGGAATCGACCCTTCTTCGACACCGAGACAAGCTTCTGGGACTTTGCCAAGATCTAGGGATCATGGTAAATCTCGAGAAGTCTTCTCTGCTTCCATGTCAACGACTGGTATATCTAGGCATGATATTGGACACCAATCTCCACAAAGCCTTTCCATCAGACGACAGGATGGCAAGGCTGAGGAGGGTCGCAGATCCTTTCCTCAGACGAGAAGAGCTTCCAGCCCAATCGTGGTTATGTCTCCTAAGTCACCTTTCCTCCTTGGCCCGTCTAGTTCCAAACGGCCGCCTCAGAATGAGATCCCTGCAATGGCGGCTGAAGTCCCGGTGGAATCAAGGCCACGATTCCCCGGACATTCTGGTCCCTATGGGTCCTGCGGAACGGACGGACCTTCAGTGGTGGGTGACAGACGAAAACCTCCGAAAGGGAGTAGATCTTCTCGTCCTCCCCCGGATTTGATGCTGCTCTCGGACGCTTCAAAAGAAGGGTGGGGGGCCCACGTTCTGAACTACAGGACCTCAGGCCTATGGTCAGAATCAGAAAAGTGCCTCCACATAAATCTGGTAGAGATGAAGGCCGTATATCGGGCACTTCAACAGTTCCAACAAACCCTGGCGGGTCACTCTGTGGTGGTGATGAGCGACAACACCACGGTAGTTGCTTACATCAACAAGGAGGGAGGTACCTTTTCACAACAGCTATCCCATCTTGCAGTAGAGATACTGATATGGACCGAAGTCCACTCGATTCCACTATCGGCTCGCTTCATTCCGGGCAAATGTGCCTTGAACTTCAAGCTTCCGCTGTACTGTTCCCCAGTCCCGGACCCCAAGGCACTCTGGCAAGATGCCTTCCAACAATGGTGGGACAACATCGACGTTTACGCCTTCCCACCGTTCTGTCTGATGAGAAGGGTGCTCAACAAGACCAGAATATCGGTCAACCTGTCAATGACTCTAATAGCTCCGCTATGGCATCATGCAAAGTGGTTCCCGGACCTTCTGCAGCTCCTGACGGAACTCCCGAGAGAACTTCCTCAGCGACACGAGCTACTCAACCAACCACACTGCAGAATCTTCCTCAAAGCCGTAGCATCGCTTCGGCTTTACGCCTTGAGACTATCCAGCATCTCCTCACAGAGAGAGGCTTTTCGCAACAAGTTGCGGAAAGGATGTCTCGGCACCTGCGAAAGTCATCCGTAGGGGTCTACCAGGCGAAGTGGTGAGTCTTCTGTGGTTGGTGTCATGGAAGGGGTATCTCTCCCCTCGATGCCACTATTCCAGCAATAGCGGAGTTTCTTGTGTATTTGCGGGAAGAAATGCGCCTTTCAGTCTCGGCAGTGAAAGGTTATTGCTCAGCCTTAAGCCTGGCCTTCAGGCTGAAAGGAATGGACATTTCCTCCTCGCTGGAACTTTCTCTACTCATACGAAGCTACGAGCTTACCTGCCCTCAGTCGGAAGTGAGACCTCCTCCATGGAACGTGGTTTGAGTCCTCAGGGCTCTTAAGAGACCTCCGTTCGAACCATTACGCCAGGCTTCTGATCGTCACCTGACTTGGAAGACGGTGTTCCTACTCGCATTGGCCTCGTCCAAGCGAGTCAGCGAACTTCATGGTCTCTTGTACGACGTCGCCCATTCTAGGGGATGGGGGGAGGTAACGTTCAGGTTTGTCCCTGAGTTTGTGGCTAAGACTCAAAATCCTAGGATTCCGGACCCAAGGTTCGACTCTTTCCGGATTTCGAGTCTCCGTTCCGTAACAGATGACCCAAACCATCTCCTACTGTGCCCAGTAAGGAGTTTGAGAACAGCTGCAGCTCGTCCTCGAGTGCGAGCATTGTTTGTGAGCACAGGAAGGACGAAGAGGAGGGTCACTAAGAACACCATCTCAGCATGGATTTGCAGGGTCATCCACCATTCTCCAGACCCTCCTCCGTCACGTCGCCCTAGAGCACACGATGTTAGAGGCATCGCTACGTCCCTGGCATTCAAGAGAAACTACTCAGTGATGCAGGTTCTACAAGCTGGGGTCTGGAAGCGTCAAACGACCTTCACAGCCCACTACCTGCAGGACGTGACCCACAGGAGGCTCGATACGTTCTCTATCGGCCCTGTGGTTCTGCACAACAGCTGGTCTAAACCTCAGGCTCCTTAATGGACAAGTAGCAGAAGGTTGAGGGCATTGTTACCCGGTTTTAGTCTGCATGAATGAAAAATTATGCCTAGCCCTTACTCTTTTCTTCATCCTCCCCTCTCTTGGGGAAAGCAGCATCCTGGGTTCTCTGCACAGCTGACCTCAAACCACTGCAGGGAAACCATGCTTCCTTGTGTTCCTAGTATTAAGATAATACTGTCGCGTCCCCCATACCCTGACGAGGTGGTATTAGGAACTTCCTATCCTAGAATTCCATCTAAAGGATTCCAGGTCAACTTCCTAGGACGAGTCACACTTCATTCCTTCACACACAGAGCAAGGGACTTGCGAGGTGCAGGGATTCTATCTCGAGTGCTACACACTCGGATTCTGAGTCCCCAGGCAAAGCCAAAGCCAGTAAGGCTGGGACTTACCACCCTACCTAAGGGGTAAGTCACCCTATTTAGATAGCGTGGTTTGTATTTTGGTTACGGAACAAATGACAAATTCGTAGGTGATTTGTATTTTTCCTAACCATACAAACCTTAGCTATTTAATCATACTTGCCCGCCAGCCCTTTCCCCCGTGAAGTCCTACTCTAAGCGAAGTGAATCTGTTCACCGGTGTGTGAGGGGGGAGGGGTAGCTAGCTACCTCCCCTACCCCCTCGCTAACTAGCGAGGGGTTAGTTGACCCTCGTTAAAAATCTAAGGGCTCGTCATTCAGCTACGCCGAAAGTAATACGCCATACCCTATTTAAATAGCTAAGGTTTGTATGGTTAGGAAAAATACAAATTATCTACGAATTTGTCATGTTCCTCTGTTCTGACAAGCGGAACATGGGGATCAGGTCACCTTGTACCATAGTCATCTCTGACCCAAATAATCATTTATTCCAGGCTGTAGGGTAGTGCATAGGTGATGGGGTCACTGAACTTTTGTCCAGCAAAATACTTGCCCACTCGGCTAACATGCATAGCGCAGCTTGTAGGCTACCACTTGCAAGAAGAGAGCCATAATATATGTTTAAGTGCAAGCAAAGTAAGCTACAGTGGAGCAAAAACCTGTTAGTGAATAATAAATGTTAGTTCATTAACCAACATATTCATAGATAAATTACGGTAACATGTGTAACATTGTGATTTTTCTTCTTCTTATTTTATAATTCCATGTCAAGCTTTGACTCAATTTTCATAACGCTGGTGTGCATCAGTTACGCTCGTAACCATGTACTGCCATACAGAAATAGTCCTGTCAGTCGATTTTAAAGGTTAATTTGCAAAATTACCTCATATGAATCTAATACTATATAGTGTCAGCTCTCTAAGGTCTAATGGGTTTGCTTAAGATAAGCCATTTTTTATAGTATTTATAAGGTACCCGTTTGTAGCAAGTCAACTACATTGCCATTTTGTGTATGAAGTGACATGGATTCTAGGTTTTGACAGATGGTAAAGTGGTGGAGTACCTTGTAACTTTAAAGACCCACGTTAGTCACTGTTAAAGTACCATAATTAGCCGTAATTCACATCACGTACTTCTAATGGTTTAAGCTATGCTGTGGCTCACTTTGCTCACGAAATACAAATATCACTGATCCTCGAGTTTAGCAAGCGGTACATGGATGTGCTGTGCATGCCACCCGTATGGGTCGTTATTTGAGGTATCATATGTTTTAGCATTATTAAGCTGACCAAGGATACCGTATTGTGTCTGCATATTGGTCAGAGTTTGATGTTTCCGGGTGAAGGGCAGCAATAGCATCAGACTGACTGGTGTTGGGGAAGCCCATAATTAAACTACAAGCGTTTTATGCTTAACTTTGACATAAATATTAATATTAAGGACACTTAGTATGTCCTGAAAGAACACTCAGGTTACCTAAAATCATTAAGCGTTTCTGAATTATTACGTAAAATAGGACAGTGCTTGGAACTGGGTCAGATTACAACCCTTGCAACTGTCGATCATGACTAAAATGAGGAATTGAGGAAGTTTTATAATTTGAGATGAAATGTTGAAACTGTGAATATATGTTTAGAATATGATTGGACAATTTCAGGTGAGGTTTAGTCAAATCATTGCACGCGTAAACAGGTCTTGGTCTTACAACTTGAACATTGAAAACTGCCTAAAATCACTAGGTAATAGTAGTGGGTTTTCTACAACTACCACATTCTCAATGGAGCATATCAATCCATAATTATCAGTGAATACTGTAGTTAACATAAACATTGCTTTTTGAAAAGTCTATTTAGATAATTATAATAGAACATAATATTCAATTCTGTTGTGATTCTACAAAATGGGAGATTTTTTAAATGTTTTCCCTTTTTTTTTTTTTTTCTATCACAGGTGTGTCTTGAGCAATGTGCAATGGGAGACTGAAAATTGAAGGTTTCTAATTTTGCTGCTCTTCTGTGGAAGCATAGAATGGACAAAAACCAGATAACTGTATTATCGGGAATGTTGAAGGTAAGATTAATAAAGAGCATTGTTTGTTAGATTTGAATGGAATTATATAATAAAATTCTGGCTTGTTAGTAGATGGAGATTATGATGATTATAGATTGTCAATGGATTACATTAACAAAGTCAAGTTTATGGATTTAGTAAGATTTAATTGAAATTATAATTATTTTCATAATTAGTTATGGCAGAACTTTCTTCTTAGTAAATTACAGTAGGATTGTCTTCATTCTGTATTGCATTGACAAATGTTAGTTGAACTAATTGTAAATTTCACCAAATGAAGGGGGTTGAAGTTTAATAGTGCCCTTGATAGAAGACTAAAGTAGTATTGGATTACTAATGAATTAAGGTGGGATTTGATTGCCAATAGATCAGGATAGTGTTGGATGTCCAATGTATGTTCCTACACAAATAACCATCCTTTAATAGGAGCATGTTTTCAACTAGGCTGGAGCTAGGCTGTTAAGATGTATAATGAGGTGTTAGTAGTTACTGGTGTGTGATGGGGAGGCCCTGTCCCCTCTCCAGCACACCAAGAAGAGACTTTGACTAAAGCTGCCTGGTCGTACACATGTAAGCTCGGTGTCACCTTCGTGAGCAGGAGCCATGTGGATCCCCATTCTTTATACGCTTTTGACATCTTCCGACATGGGGCATGACTGTTTGCGGTCTCCCCCTTGCAGTGAGTGCAAGGATTGTCCGTCAGCTCATTGGGTGATGTATAGCAAAGAGAAAAAGAATCTAAAACCAAACCATTCACCTTTGGGGTCATCCTTGAAGTCTAGGAAATCTTCAGGCATTTTCTCTTCTTTTGGTGCCTGAAAGTTTGACATTGCGAATTCCCTCATAGGTAAGCTATGAGAAAGACTGTGGTAACTGGTTACCCAGAAGAGGCAACTATTCCCCGTGGTGCCACTATCATTGGGGATAGCAGAATTTTTTTTGTACCTCAGAGAGGGAAAACTGCTCAGTCTCAGCAGTGGAAGGTAAGCCTTGCCTTTAGATGAAACTGAGTTAACATTTCCTCCTCGAAGGAATGGTCTCTCCTCATACAAAGTTTTGAGTGCATTTGCCCTTAAACAGACTTATGTCTTGGAATGTAGTTCACGTACTACATCATTTGAAAGGAGTGCCTTTCGAACTGCTCAGTCAGTCATCAGACCATGACCTAACCTTTAAGATAGTTCTCCTGGTAGCCCTGGCCTCCACAAAGAGAGACAGTAAGTTACACTATGTCCGACAGCGCCGCTCATTGAGAAGGATGAAGGCAAGTGACACTGTTGCATCCATGAGTTTGGGGCAAAATCTCAAAATCTGGCTGTAGCGGATCCTAGATTCGAGTTCGGATTGGGTGTCTCCATTCCGTAATAGATGACCCAGATCAGCTATTAATCTGCCCTGTAAGAGCAATGAGGAAATAGCTTAAAAGAACCTCCAGTGCTCGCCCCCAGATCAACAGGCTCTTCGTGAATGCAGTAAGTGTCAAAAGAAAGATGAATTGAGTGAGCCATATATCCAGCCTCCTCTCCTTCCAACTGTCAACTTCGAGCTCACGATGTCAGGAGTGTCAGCACATCCCAGGCATTAAAAGATAATTATGACGCATGTACTGCAAGTGGGCGTGTGGAAATGGCAAACCACGTTCACTGCCCACTACCTGTAAGATATAACCCACAGGAAACTAGATACTTTTCCCTTAGGACCTGTGGTAGCTGCACAAAATTTGGTCGATAACACCTCAACTCCCTTGTAAGACAAGTAGCAGTTATAACACCTCAACTCCCTTGTAAGACAAGTAGCAGTTGGTTGAGAGTAGACGTTACCCGCATAGAATGAATGTATGAGTCATTGGACACTTCTTATTTCATTTTCCCCTCTCTTGGGGTTTCAGCATCCGAGGTACTCTGTAAGCTGACCTCTAGCTGCAGGTGGATATCTTGTCCCTTGTGTAACCTGCTATATGTACTGTACAGTACATATGTTCGTTGTTCCCGATCTCCAATGGAGATGGAATCAGGCAGTGTCTAGGTCAAGTGTGGAGTTTTAACTCCAATTTAACACTTATCTGGTCAAGTCATATTGCTAAATTCTTACACCTAGCCCGAATTGCCCAGGTGGTTAACTCTCAAGAGCTAACGAGGTATCAGGCTGCCCCTACATTGCTTGTGTGAAGCACAGAGCAGCACCCCGGGTCAGTCACCAGCCAGTTGGGTTTTGGACTTCCACTCACCATGTATTGAGTCTTCACTGTAAAGAGCATAAGGGTTTGTATATAGTGCCAGAACAAATGAAAATGGAAATAATGTACATTTTTCCTAACTATACAAACTTGGAGCTCTTTATGTGCATACTGTTCCTGCCATCACCTTCCCCCAGAAGTCTTGCCACAATTACAAAGTGATGTTCAGTTGCTAGTGCAGGTGTGAGCAGGTTAGTTGGTCTACTCCTGCTCCCCCCTCTGCCAACTAGCAGAGGGTGGTTACACCTTGCATGCAGCTTCTTAACGGCTAGTTTCAGCTGTTGCATTATATCTCCGCTTTAAAGAGCTCCAGGTTTGTATAGTCAGGAAAAATACAAATTTTCAAATTTGTCATTTTGCACAGCACTTTACTCTTGTATAATAAATGGTATTCTCCAGAAACTGACTCAGTAAATTCCATTTTTGCTCAGAATTTATACATACCCTTTTTTTCAATAGATGTCATGAGCATTGTGTGTGTTTGACAAGGTATCCTCTGTGATGTAAGGTAGAATGTTTTATTCAGGGAATTTTTTCGAGTTTCCTGTGAGCCAGTAGTGGATTACCTGGGGTTAGTCATTCTATTATTGTAGTGAAGTATTTCCTTGTTAGGATTTAGGAAGTAATACTTCTCTACTGAGATACTTAGTTGTAATTATTTACACTATTTGATATTTATTACCTCAGAATATTTTATATTTTTTATAGCTTTTCATGCAAAATATTTTATAGAAAGTGTAGTCTTGATGTTGAAGTGCACAGTAAAATATTTGAATAAGACTGATATATCTGTACAATTAACATCTATTTATTTATTTTTCAGACTAGAATCATCAAAAGAAGTAAATCATGTTGGCTGTTCATCATGTATCATGAGACATTCTTCTGGACATCAAGATGAAGATCAGCAATGAATACTCTGGGATTTACTAAAGAAAAAAAATCCAGTTTTTGAGGCAGATTATTATCAATTATTCTGATTTATTTTGGATTTTAAAAAAAGCACAGGATAGTCTCAACTGGATTAGCTAATCTATCATCAATTTTTTTTGGAGTGTTAGAGTATCATTACAATACTACAAATATCTTGAAATGGTCATTCTACCAAAGTTATAGAGATTTTAAGGGGTTGTGTGTTACAGTGGTTACACCATTTACATCCCATAGGATCAATAACAATTGCTAACTGAAGATAAAAAAAAAAAAAATAAGTTAGTGATAAAGAATAAAATTTTTAATTTTTACAACAATGATATTAAGATTAAAAAAAAAATACAAGTTGAGTTACAGTTAAAAAAAAATTATTCTTTTATTTTTACGACGATATTACCGGATTATTTAAAGTTTATCAGTGTCTATTTCTGGAAGACATGAATTTATTTGTTAAAGCTATTAACTTTTACTTGGTCTTTTAGCAAGTATTTTATTCTTAATCTTTACAAAGTCAGTCCATATAAAGCTAATTTTAGTTTAATTATTAAATATATGCATCTTTCCGTAAAAAAAAATGTGATGCTATTTTTTCCAGTAAATTCTAAGTGCCCAAAATTTAACTTAAAAATTAGGTCCAGATTAACATTTACAGTATGAGCTTTTTTGACGTTTTAATTAAAGTTCAGATTTCAATTTCCTAATTTTTATTTATTAAATATGCACAATCATTTGTTTAGTTGCCTAAATACTAGTTGGTGAATAAGAATAGACCAAATGTTAATGGATTCCTATTACTAAAGATAATTTGCTGAAATTAAATGTAATATTATATGGATTGGTTTATATTTGTATTGTAATTTTTTTTTTTTTTTTTTTTGAAAATGAGGAAATTGAATATTAAAAATCAATCAAGATCAAATGTAACTGAGGAAGGACATTTTCCTTGGAAATTTGCCGCTCATTTCTTCAATTTTCATTAACTATATGTTAAATCATATGTCGGTTTCTTCTGGACCTCTTATACTTTTAGATCGTATATTTTCAGTATTGTCTAAAGTAATGCAAACAAGTTATCTAAATTTGTGACCTGGGGGAAAATTACCATTACTATTTATAGCAATTGATTCACATTCATTCTAGTCGGTATATGAAAGTATGTTAATTATTTGTGAATATAACCTATAACTATGAATATAGTTTCATCATTGTGTATACCATTTCATCTCTATCTTTCGAAAATTCCCTATAATTATTAGCATCTATCATTGAATGTTATCTTAAACTGTATAAGCAGATTTGCTTCAGGTAACTATTGAACAAAAAACTTGGCTCTCTGATCAGAAACATCTTTAAAAGTTTTTCAATCACTTCTTTTCAACTTGGGGGGGGGGGTGTGGTGTGGGAGAATATCTTATCATATAGAATCAAATCTTGTATAAGTATTGGTATTATAAATATAATAAAGTAAAAAAAAATAATTGATTTTGGCTTAATGTTTCAAAATAAGCATCTTATTTTCTTCCCACTTGCAATAATGAAAGTTATTCAGCCTTACTAGAATTACTGTATCTTATAAATTTCAGTTGAACAGAGGGAGAACAAAGTTTGCTCTGTAAAGTTTTGCCTTATTGTGGGAGCAACCCAATTTGTCTTGTGTAATGGGGAATAAAGGACAACGTGAACAGAATAATTTGGAATATTTGTCAAGTGGGTTACTGTATTTAAGGGCTTAAATATCACAGCATAAATAATTTGGAATATTTGTCAAATGGGTTACTGTATTTAAGGGCATTAGAAAATCTCTCTCTCTCTCTCTCTCTCTCTTTTTTTTGGGGGGGGGAGTTAAGGTTACATTTACAATAATAAATATACCTATTTCAAACTGAGGTTACTTTGTTTGGAAACTTTTTCCTGAGTTTGTAAGTTTAATATCATGACTTCACATTGAATGTTTTAGTAATTTTCCTTAGATTAATCATTTTCCCAAATATCGATATTTTTATTATTCTAGTCACGAATAACATTGTAGCTTGTTTCCTGTATGAAAGCTTATTTTTGTTTCAAAACATTAAATGACAAAATTAATATTGAAAGGATAAAATCTCATGTCCACTGGTTTTAAGCTTTGCATA
The DNA here is from genome assembly GCF_036898095.1 of Palaemon carinicauda. Lineage (NCBI taxonomy): Eukaryota > Metazoa > Arthropoda > Malacostraca > Decapoda > Palaemonidae > Palaemon > Palaemon carinicauda. Next base: position 1,454,164 of record NC_090756.1, read on the forward strand.
TTCTTGATACAAAAGAGGCAATTAATTGCCTCATTCTAGTTTATATTGTAGCTTATACAGTTATTCAGTTGTAGTTTGAAACATTTTAAAAATTGAATTTATATTTAAAGATTTTAAGAAAGGAATAGTGATTAAATTTGAGTTATATCGAAGCGTTAGTTTTTCCATGATAGTCTTGAGAAGGAAACAATCAGTGACGTTTTTAATCAGCATTCTCGTTTTAATGTCAAACTAATAGATTGTTCTCGAAAGGTTTAAAGGGGTATTTATACTTGATGAAAGGGTTAAGATTGATATTTTTGTATAGAGAATTCTCAGACACATCATGTTCTAAAAAAAAGTAAGCTAAACATAAGAGATTTATCAGACACATCTGGTTCTTAAAAAAAAGTAATCTAAACATAAGGAAAATAGGAAAGAAGGAATTGTACCCAGGGCACTGCTATAGAGGGAAAAAATAAGCATGGGATTAATTATTTAGGATAATAGGAGGAATAATTATCCATAGGGAAGCTCAAAGAAAAAAAAATACTGATAGATATCTTTCATTGTAGCCACTCTTGGGTTAGAGTTCTCACGCTTGATGGTACACTCGGGCACTATTCTAGCTTATTTCTCTTCCAATTGTTAAAGTTTTGTTGATTTTATATAGGAAATATTTATTTTAATGTTACTGTTCTTAAAATATTTTGTTTTTTGTTTCCTTTCCTCACCGGGCTTTTTTCCATGTTAGGGCCCCTGGGCTTATAGCATCCTGCTTTTCCAACTAGGGTTGTAGCTTAGCAAATAATGATAATAATTTTAAAGGTTATTTCTTGCAAAATGACATTTACAGAGATTACAGGGTAGCGTTGTGATCAAAATTTTCAGTTGTAATAGATATGTAGGTTGTATTTTAAACCTACCGAAAGTGGTTATACAGGTAACATTACTTAACAACCTCATATAAATAGGGTGTAATTTTAAAATGGCAATTTTAGATTTTTCCACATTTAGGTAGCAATGCAGATATCAAATGTTTAAAACCAGTTGGATTATAAATACAATAAAATACTGCTTTATATTTGTATCTAATAAAATCGTAAATGACAAATCATTAAAACTTGGATGTGAGATGCTTAACTTGTGACTATATTGATTAGAATGATTAATTTCAAATATTTTGTTGTAAATAATTATCGCTACTTCATAAGGTCTACTGCATTAGAGTAATTGGTATAGGTAATACTTGAGAAAACAAGAGCTAGGGTTCTGAATGATGTTTTATAGAAAGACATAAAAGTGCAAGTGGTATGACTACATATATTAAATAAAGGTAGATGTCCTAGCATTTGGACATCGGTGATTAGTAATATGGATATTACTGACTGCCTTATTCATATCTTAGGTTCGTTATTGTCAGATAATTGCTAAAGGTCGATTCATGATATTGAGTTAAAGATATTTGAATTAACTTAAGACTTCTCAGTTCCAGTTAGGATGAATTGTTCAGTTCCAGTTAGGATGAATTGGTTTCTAATTAGCTGGCTAAAGTCTTACAATCATGAATAAACCCTTTAGCAGTTCTCTGATGATAATGAACCCCTTATATGACTAAGGTAGTCATTAATGTTTGTTATTAATTATTGACATCCAAATGCTGGGAAATCTACCATCAATTAATTTGTTATACCATTAGCATTGTTGTCACTTCCTTTATCATAATTTATCATTCAGAACCCTAGCTCTTGTCTATACCAATTATTCCAAGTTATGCAATAGATCTTATGAACTAGCGTCTATTATTTACAATGAAATATTTGAAGTAATCATTATAACTTGTCTTGAAAATATTTTTGTTGTTGGTATTTGTGTAGTGTAATTAATATATGGCACTGCTTTTTTCATGAAAAGGAAAAAGTCTCTAGTGCTTCCTATATAAATTTGCTTTATGTAACATCTTGTGAATTCCGAAATAAAATGCATATGAAAGGTATTACAGTATTTAATTGTCAACCTCATATATATATACAAAGAAAACCTGAAAAAAAAAAAAATGCAATGAGATAGAGTATTTTCCTTATATTAAACCTCATATGACTGAGTGTTCTCCTTAAACGGCCCCCCTGCCCTTTTAGAACCAGCAATTGCCTTATTCCCCATGAAAAAATGAGCTAAAAGACCAATGACAGCATTTTCCTTATATTAAACCTCATATGACTGAGTGTTCTCCTTAAACAGCCCCCCTGCCCTTTTAGAACCAGCAATTGCCTTATTCCCCATGAAAAAATGAGCTAAAAGACCAATGAAATAGTCCTTTCTCCTAACTAGCCACTTGCCCATTAGGACTGATATTGATCCCTTACATACAGAGTTCGTTCACTCTCCTACTGGGGGATAAGAGCAGCAGTATAAATGTTTGATGAATATAAAATACTAAGTCAAGATGGCCGAACTGTATTGGTATTTCATCTTGGACCAAAGTCCATTTCTTGAACCAGATGTCTGTCCAGTAGGTTTTTTCCTAACTAAAGTCATGATGATAATGGCGCTATTTCCATTAGTTAATATTTCACAAAAGCCTCTTAGAATGTCTTGAAGATACTGAATTAAAATATTAGGTACAAAAGTATACCTAAATTTGTTCATAAAGCTTCCAATTAATACAATATGGCTGAAGAAAAACTTGGAAATTCATAAAAGACTTTTATTGTAGAAGATCAAATGTCAAACATGAAACAGGTTTCAGTGTAATCAATTTAGTTATATACAATAATTATAATAAACACCATGAAGTCAATGACATCAAATTCATGAAACCCCTTTTTTTCTGAAAGCTTTAAATGACTTGGATTCAAAGAAAAGTTGATGTTTGTCATGCATGAAGCTCATTATTTGACCAAGAAAAGCTCTTCAGTGAGTCACCCTTCATACATGACAAAAATCCTGTTTTCTTTGTTTATCCATTTTCTATTTTTTTAACAACTACTTGCATTTAAAGCTCAGTATTTGGGATTACATATTTCATGATTGTGTAAGTAAGTAGTGCTTTCTCTAATAGAATGATAAAATTATTAATAAAAAAAGAAGGAACAGGAAAGCCCACCAAGGCCATCCCCTGTCCCACCTAGTAACCAGAAACTTTAATGCAGAGATTTCTTCTGAAGCAGCAATGTTACTAGGCCCTTGAATGCTTTCCTTTTCCTTCTTTTTTGAATTTTATTGATAATTTTACAAAATGATATCAGGATTGTGATTTAATGACTTCAGGAATAGTTTGTAGCTCTCCTGAAGTTAAATGGTAAAGCATGTGTCATTATTTACAATACTATAAGATGGATTCCAGTGATTATAGTTACATTGACTTTAGAGAAACATGAAATTATATACTTAAGAAAAAAAATTATTGATATTTCTATATTGGAAAACAAATACAAAATCTAAAAGAAGTAAAAGAGTAATTTTCAAGCCTTTGTGCAATTTCAGAACAATCCATTACTACAGACACCTGAAGCTCACTGAAAAGCAGACAAGATTCACAAATGCCAAATTTGCCTCCCCGTCTCGCCCCATTTAATGCACATGATTGAGTCAGGTAAAAGAGAAGAGATGTGCAAGACTACTGCCCTGACCATCCTTGCTACTCCTCCCAGCAGACAGTCAGATCGGACCGAAGTACGCATTCATCTTACACACGGACACCTGAATCACTTTAGCTGTGTAATAAAGTTCTCAAATGCAAACCCTAGAAAAGGCAATGCTGGAAAGCAAGTTTAACCTTGAAACAATTCATATGAATCCTATTAACAAACTTGAGCCTATAACCAATACCCAAAAACTATAAAATACTTCTAGAAATAAAAGTACGTCTTATACAGATATAGAAATAAATAAAAGTCAACCTCACTAAATACTATCCTCAACTTTTACTATCTTCAACTTATAATTCCTTAATGCAGTATACCATCCTCAGCATATAGGCCCTTAATATACTATCATCTTATAAGTATTCATAATTTCCTTCTAATCTTATAACATATTACAATACTATCCTTAGCTCATAATCCCTTACTACATTACCACGAGCATATACTCCCTTACTAAGTCATCCTCAGCCATTAATCAAAGATGATTCTTTATTATTTATTACGTATTTTACACAGGTCCTGTGTCACTTAATATATCACTGCGTGTTACGGTCGAAATGGTAATTATCAAGCTATTTTAAGCAATCAAAATAATTTGGTACTCTGCATTTTTAGCCTTAACAGACTTTAAATTAACCCAACATGAAATGGAGTTTAAAATGAAATTTTAACATCACCAAATGAACTCGGAAACAAGAGACAAACACAATAGATGGACAGACAGAGATTATGTTCACCAAGTATGGTATTCTCTACTGAAAACCAGCACAAGATGATCAAATATAAAATAAAAGACATGACTTTAGTATTGTTCAGAACACAAACGTTTTTGAACTCCTTATACCTTTCAATGTAAAGTTGAAAAAATGTACTAACGAAGGCAAATGTATCTTTAGATGATTAAATACCCAATTATCTATAATAACCAGCAGTTCAACAACATAATGACTTTTAATGATGATGAGTTCATTATGAGTTTTAATACAAAATGGTAAAAAAAACGGAATAATTTTCGTAATAAAGAAACACAGGACCAGGGATTATAACTTCTATTTAAATTAATTATTGTTAGGAAAATATATATTTGTAAAAGAGTAAAGCATCAAACTCAAATCTCTCTGAACAAAAGGACAAATTATAATCTATCATTTATTTCTCAATGACTTCATAAAGACTGAAATTTTCTCCTTTGATAATTCAGAAAATCTTATAATTAATACCTCAAAACTCTAAAATGGAGAAAAGAATTTGCTTTAAAGAATTTTTTTTATATAAATTCATAAAAAATCTAATCTTTCAAGTTAAATATGCAGTTATCACCAAAAATCTATAATATTTAGGCATATCCTAGAACTTCCAAGTGATTCTTTTACTCTATAATAACTTCCAAGTGATTCTTTTACTGTACTCTATAATATATCAAGATTATAACAAGAGGCTATTTCAAAAACTCTCTATTACTGTATATGCTCTGCTTACTAAAACTGATGATTCTACTCTGAAATGCTTCTTTTGAAGAAACTTGAGTTTGAAGCTTGTCAATGGGGTGACTGAGTGTTGTACTTAATAAATGGATATATTTTTCTCCTTTTCAGTTAAATAATATTTCTTTACAAGCTCTGCTACATATATTAAAAGGCAAAACCCACCCTAATTCTACATAAAAACCTGTAATTCTAATTCATACTCATCTACATAAAAAAAAGCTATACCTACAATCCTTACAGTTTGACTTCTTTAAGGAAACACGGGTAAAAAACGGACTTCCCTTGTCCCCATTGAGATGAGATCTACTGAAGAGAAATATGAAAAAGAACAAGCTAACTTCTCCATAAGAATCTCACACCAATCACTCAATATCAGCACAACAATCTCTCATTCCTTGCAGTGGAATTCATAACCTTTTATACCACTATGTCCCCAACATTAAATATTTGCAAATTCTCATCACAATTAAATCGACTGATATCGAGGATAAAAATATACTGGGTTTTTATTGTTTTGCTATACTGATGTGCAATGAATAACAATCTTGTATAGTAAAAGCGACTTAAAAAATAACAATTTACTTTGTTACCAATAATGAAAACATATGAGAGAGAGAGAGAGAGAGAGAGAGAGAGAGAGAGAGAGAGAGAGAGAGAGAGAGAGAGAGAGAGAGAGAGAGAGAGAGAGAGAGAGAGAGAGAGAGAGAGGAAAAATTTACCCTATTACACCGCATCGTGGAATGGAACATAAAAAAATAACACTAAGATAGCTAGGTTATGCAATATCCCGAGTGAGCTCCGATGACCTGTTATGAGCAAGCAGATAAATTAATGGTATCCTCAAAGAGTGTGGGCACAGATATAATTACTTACAAGGTCAGTAACAGGTACTTTAGACATAAAAAAAAAACATATCCTTTAATATTGTACGGTAACATTTAAATTGTAGCCTCTTTAAATATGACAATTTGTGAATGTCTCATTACAAATAATAAGTAAGGTTTATTACTTTGACAAGTATCAATGTTCTGAATGTGAACTATTTTAATCATTACAATTCTTATCAAAGTTCATGTTAGTTTCAAATGCGATAAATTAATATCAGTTATCTAGTGAATTATAAGAAAAACTGGCCAAACGGTCAGGCAATCTAACAAACTAAAGCTAAAATGGCTACACAAAAAATGTCATTTGAACATACCCTTAATCCAATGTATAATCTAATAATTATGCAATTTCTGTACTGTAAAGATATCTAACCATGATATAGAAAATAGATTAAAAAAAAAGAGTCAAGTGAATTATGAATTATCTATATTAGAGGGAATTAATAAACTTTTGAGTACGACACTCTAATCATTGTAAATTGCACAGGTGTAAAATACCTAATACGTCTCTATCAATGTTAAAAATTTTCCTCAAGGAATGATACTATTTGAAGACATCTATTTCTGCACATCAGTATTCCATTAATCAAAAAACCTACCTAGAAATCAATGCATCTTTAAAACATAAGTTTAGGAGGATACGTAAACCAAGCAATTTTAGGGAAATGGAACTTTATCTTGACTAATGTAAGGAAATAAAAATTTCTTTGCCATAAATCTAGGAGACAGCATTTAAAATGCACAAACCTGATGAGATTCTTTGTCAACGTTTTATAAACCTATTCCTACTGAATCAGTTTTCCCACCCTTTAAACAGCACAATCACACACACACACACACACACCTACACCTGACAGCTTTCGCGTAAACGAAAAGATATTCAAGAACTTATTACACAATTCATCTAAAAATGATTAAAGTGTTATTTATCCCTTCTTTATGTCATAGGCACAAACGACACGAGCCAAGAAACAAAATGGAATTTCTGAACCGAGCTGTGCACCTTTTCAGAGAGCCCAAGTATCTCGCCATAACAGAAAACTCTGAAATGCAAGACTCGAAAATGACCCTCTTACCAAATTCCTTGAAACTCTTACATTAAGTATAAGTTTTGTATGAAAATTTTGGAAATAACAATTACCATGAATTACACATTAATTTCAAAAAGAGCATAAACATGTCTGGAGCACATTAAATCACAATCCTTTTACATTAGAGACTTTTCACTACTTACATTATACAGTTCATAACAAATTTGATGTTTTTGTCATTGACACAAGTGCATAAAACTTTACTAGAAATTAAAGTGATAGTACCAAAACCTGTACATTTGACATTATATAACCTCCTACAATGTAAGCTTCTTAAAGCAATCTTAAATATTTAATTTAAATAAGATCATTTATACTAAATTCTAAAATTTGATAAACCATTACAAACTTATAAGAATTTGAGGCTTTTGAGCAAATTAATAATGGCATAACACAAATTTTTCATGACTTTAGCTGTCATGATACAACCTGGATTGACAAGACACCTGGTTCAAGAAGCAGACTAAAGTCAAACATGTTTACCAATACAGGCTGTCAGCCTTTGACAAGTACAATATATTCAAGCTAACACATAGCTACAGCTCCCAAGACACCAGTGAAAGAATGAACAAGTTCTGTACATGAGGAATAGAATAACAGTCTATAAGAACAAGTGGTTACTCTAGTTAAGATCAGGATCTACCTCATGAACTCTTCAGCCCTTTTTATGGTGAGGAATAAAATGGCAAATGCTGATGCTCAAAGAGGAGGGGGGCAGTGGGAGACACATCAGCCATATAAGGCAAAGGTCTTTGTTTTTTTTTTATAACATTTCCAATTTTGGGATAAGGAAGGATCAAGGATGGGGAGTGGGAGATCTGAAATTGGAGGTGAGCATCAGGTTAAAATAAAAGAGAACTTCTTAATTCAAACTTATTAGAAAATGTGTATAAAATCTCCCATTACTTTTAACAATTAGCATTTCATTCAAGGTATATTCATGTAGCTCTAAGCAAATAAAAGAAAAGAGAGAGAGAGAGAGAGAGAGAGAGAGAGAGAGAGAGAGAGAGAGAGAGAGAGAGAGAGAGAGAGAGAGAGAGAGAGAGAGAGAGAATGTGTGTGTCACAGTAAAAAATTATACGGGAAAATTGATCAGTAAAAGAAACCAATTTATTTAAAGAATGAGAGAGAGAGAGAGAGAGAGAGAGAGAGAGAGAGAGAGAGAGAGAGAGAGAGAGAGAGAGAGAGAGAGAGAGAGAGAGAGAGAGAGAGAGAGAGAGAATGTGTGCGTGTGTCACAGTAGAAAAATTCTACGGGAAAATTGATCAGTAAAAGAAACCAATTTATTTAAAGAGAGAGAGAGAGAGAGAGAGAGAGAGAGAGAGAGAGAGAGAGAGAGAGAGAGAGAGAGAGAGAGAGAGAGAGAGAGAGAGAGAGAGAGAGAGCAATACAAAAAGTCAAAGGGAGGATGGGTAATAGGAAAATTTTTTACTAATATTTAAGAATTATTTAAATATTAAACAAAAAAATACACGATATTGTACCAAGCTATTCTTTATCTTTAGCATATAAATTAAAAGGACTATTCTGGCTTGTTTTCATCATTAGAAAACAGAATTGAAAAGGGGAATACATTATTTCCTAAAGCAAAAGTTAATTATTGTGCACTGTTTTCCATAGCAATATACAATGAATTTACAGAATATTATGCTTTTAATATTTTCAAATTTAAGAAACAAAAGGAGACAAAGCAAATCTCTAGCCAGGTTTATGATCATTTGGCAGACAGCTTGGGAAGAAAAACTGAGGATACTACATGCTAACAATATACCTTGAATTCCATTGATACAGAAGTTCTCTTTTTAAAAATCAACCCAAAAATTAAAGCAAAATTATTAGAAATATATATAAATCTTAAATTCCCTAATTACAAATATTTTGTCACAGAGGAATCCAAAATAACTCTGGAACCTAAAGATTAGTAAAGAAACTGGAACTCTTGAAAACAAGTGATTGAAAAAAATGAAACAAGGAATTACTTGAATAGAAACAAGAAAACAATGAGTCATGAAATAATCAATCAAATGAGTGCACAAAACAGCTCCTAGACTAAGGTACGTAGAGGATAATTCCATACATAATGGATTTTTCAAAGAATTGCATAGGCAATATACTGCTCAAAAAACTAATATATCCCTTCATGATCCAATGAGTGCCCAAGGCAACCCCATAAAGGGATTTTGACGAAGGAAAATTCTATTTCTGAGGAGAGACCTGTGGCGCCCGGTGGAAAGAGTCCTTCTTATATATCTTTTCTGATAAAACCTTCCAATTATACCAGAGAAAGATAAAAGCATGGAATGCTGAGGTTACTACCCTCGCGCGAGCACCTTTTGGGTGTCGTGTATAAAGCAAAGGCGCGTGAAAACCACTATTCACAGGTTGTCTTCCATTTAGTTAATTCCTTCGTCAAAGGGATGGGCCGATACAAAGGTCCTAGCCAACCACCAGCGCCACACCACCCACGCCACGACGCGAGCGCCATCTGAACAACATCCTTCTGTAATGGTCATGACGGCTTGGAAAGGAAAGGGTGGGATCGTGTAAAATAAAGGGGAAGGGTTTCACCGGGCGCCACAGGTCTCTCCCCAGAAATAGATCTTTCCTTCGTCAAAATCCCTTTTCTGGGTCGACCTGTGGCGCCCGGTGAAAATGTACCAGAGAATGCCTTCCAAGCCCAACAATAACAACTAATTTAATGAGGGGAGAGAAACAACACCATGTAAAGAAAATTATAAATAATTAAGGTAAACAAACATGATAACAGGGAAGCCTCCGAGTATCAGAGGAAACATGCTACAAAACTGACGTGGCTAAGAATATCCCAACCCTATAACAACGGTAATCAATAATAGTTACAAGCATAATAACCTAATATGTAATAAACTTAGGGCTAACGAACCACCAAGGAAGCGGCGTCGTGGTGCGAGTGGCGGGTAGGAGGGAGAAGAAAAGAGATGGATGAAAGGAAGAACAAAAGATCACTGGGGAGAGATAAGGCTCCCAGCTGCACCTGTTGGGTATTTAAGAGCCTGTAAGTTCATTAGATAGTGGCGTTTGAAGACCATAGGAGATTCCCAACCCGTGAACTTTATAAGGTCATCAAAGTCCATCTTCTGGAAATAATTGATGGAGGTAGCTACGGACCGGATAGCATGAGAATGGGGAAATGATCCCGGATTGGCTTGTTAAATGAAGTATAGGATCTATTGCCTAATACCACGTATGGAAATGGTACCTCCTTGTTCTCTGATAAACAAGGGGCCAGACAATCGGGTAGCAGTCGTGGCTAAAAAGGGCCCTGAGAGTGGTGACCAGACATAGAGAAGTATCTTGGAGAAGAGGAATAACCTTCCAAGGGGACCACCTATTTTGGGGGTTAACGGCCGAATCATATTGGCGAATTGTGGAGTCCCTTTTGTCTGATTCGATGAAGAAATCGTTTTCCGGTTCAATGTTCGCGTCTCTACGAGCTGCCAACTTCCTGTAGTCTACAAAGTTAGGGTTTTGGCCATCCTTGAGTAATCTGACACAGTGAGTTTGGAATACTCGGGTCAGTTTGAGGAACGGGATCCGGATGGGACGGAGTTTCCACTCGAGGAGGAGAGGAAACCAACTGTTCTTGGGCAGTGAGGTGGTACTAAAGCCACTGCGCCCCGGAAGGAGCGCAGTCGGTGTAAAAGTTTTTAGAAGATTCACTGGGGGAGATAGGGAAATCTTCTTCTAATGGTTCCAATCCCGGGGTAATGCGTTCATGGCATAAGCCCGAGGGTCCAGGATTGGGGTCACATAACAAGGAAGTTTGTGATTGATCTGAGTTGTGAATAGATCTACCTGGATGCCTGGAACGAGCCTGAGTATCCACCGGAATGAAATTCTGACTCCAGGGGACTCGTCCTGGATAGTGAGCCCGCTCTCACATCCTGGCCTCCCGCTAGGTGAGGTGCTGACAGGAACCAGTTCTTTTCTGTTGCCCAGGCGAAGAAAGTGACCAGGATCTGATTCAGGTTGGGTGACTTAGATCCTCCCCTGTTGCCGTAGTGTACCTCGTCTGTGCTGTCTGACACTACTCTGATGTGGGTCGACCTCGGAGGAGAGTCTCTCTTCAGGGTCAAGAACACTGCCATGGCTTCGAGAACATTGATATGGGACTGTTTCATGGTGAGTGACCAAGAACCTGAAACATCTGATGTTCGGAGAAATCCCCCCATCCACTTAGAGACACGGCTGAATGGAATGTCACTTGTGGAGGTGGGAATTGTAGAGGAACCGCTTTGGAGAGGTTCTTCGGTTCGGACCATGGGCGTAGTCTCATTTTCCAGACAGAGGGGATCTTCGAGACCTTGTCTTCTTATAGGTACTGTAGCTCTCTTTCTCCAAAATCGATTGATGTCTTGAGTTTGGCTTTTATTAGGAGGTCTGTTACTGAAGTGAATTGGAAAAGGCCGAGGATACTTTCTAGGCTCTTTGGACACCTGTTTGTGCTTGAGAAATTCTTGATCTATCATGAAAAGGGAAATAAACTTTAAGAAAGTAAAAATTATAAGGTTTCAAATCTAGATTAGGAATAAATTTTCAATCTATTTAGTCTTTAAACTGTATAGAAAGCTGTAACTCCTTAAAAACCCTAATATTTCCAAATTATCAAACTATCAATAATTAGCCAATGATAAAACATCAGCTTTCCCCAAGATTCCTGAAAAGAGACTAAAGAAGACTTTTGTTAAAAGTCTATATGTTCTCCAAGATAACTTACTGGACAGAACCTTTGTGAATAATCAGTTACTAAAAACATAAACTTGATAGCTTAAGCGAAGTCTCCCATTGTCTGTTCAAACCAGTCAATTAACATAAGGTAAGAATTATGATTATTCAACATCATGAGCAAGGTTTCAAATGGAAAAAAGCAGGAAGAATGAAAGTAAATCACTGCAGATGAAACTTTGTTATTCCCTTAAAATGCATCATCCAAGAAGTGAATTCAGAAAAAGCATGACAATCGTCATAGGTGCAAATGATGTGTTCTCATTAAAGGCAAGGCTGAATAACCAACAAATATTCAAAGAGTAGGAATGCCTATGGAAAGTAAAGATAGAAACAAAATATTGCAATGACAAGCAAAAACACAGGGTCAAAATCCCAGACTTCTCAAACAAATCATCACAGAATAGGAAAGCCCAATGGAAAGTAAGGATAGAAACAAAACCTTATAATGTCCTAAGCTAAAACACAGGGTCAAAACCCTGGAATTAAGTAGCTTCCCAATCTATCAGCCTTAATCCAATATCCACAGATGCCACCAAGAGATACGGTACCAGAGAAATACAATGAACAATAAAATTTGCTGTATGAAAAAGATCTTCACCCAGTAGGACCTCACCTAATTGAGAAACAGGTCATCAGCTGAACTTCAGGTCACAAAAATATATAAAGTTCAGATCAAATACCATGACTTGTGGTAATATATCATTTCAAAAACACATTATCCCATATAATCAGAGTTTCTATGTTATTTTAGTTAAAACAGGAAAAAAAATTTACCTAAAGATACCACAATGCTTGTTTTTAAAGAACAAGCCATTTAACATTAGTACAGTATTAAAATTTTTAGCTACCGGTAAATATGTTTACTGATTTATAGTAGTACAGTACTATGATCAAGTGTCTGTGTTACTTCAAATGCTACATAGAAAATTTCAGCTATCAATTTTACATAAGTACAAATTCAGGTAGCATAAAAATGTTATACCATATGCGCTTAGAAGAATGACAAAAATACAAGAATTGTGGTAAAATCAAATTAGAATTATGTAACACAAAACTGAAAATAATTTAAAATTTTTCTATAGTCCTGATAAAACAAGATATCACTATCTTTTTATACCTTATATAAATACAAAAAAATATTATAAGTAACATTTTCAATGTATGACTATACACTAGCGAGTGAAGGATTTAATACTGAGGCTTCTAGTAAATTTAGTATGACACAAGAAAGCAAAAAATGAGATGGTGATCACAGTTAATGAAGTGGTGATTCAGTGATACATCAAGTTGCAAATAAATTATTACTTAACTCTACGCTTTGTTCAATGTTGAAATTTTCAAATAAAAAAAACTGACAGTAGTGTTTATGACAGTTAAGAATTAATTAGTATAATGTAAAAAGAAAACTATATTGCAGACAGAAACAGATTTTAAGAACTGTCTAATTCTCCCAACACTTGAAACCATGGCAGGCATATTTGTTCAGGAAGTCGCAGATAAGTTTTCTTGAGATTAATCTTAAACGACCAAATGTTATCCTGAAAATAAAAATAATTATGAATAAATCCTCATACGATTTAGGACGAAAAAAAGATTCTTATATAGGCAAACTTTAACATAAAATGAAATACACAAACTATTAGCGATTATACCAATAAAATTATTTTGTTTTTATGCCTATTCTTTCATGAAAAACCATAGAAAAAGTACACACGCCTTCAATACATTCTACTTTATAAAAATGTTTTAACATGTAATCTAAATGAATAATTTAGATTTTATATAAAAAATAGATTTGATTCCTGAGTTTGTTAAAAATAGAGTTCTTAGATGGAAACTAGCTTTAACAATTGGAAATTATGGTATAAATTGGTATATACCAAATTGATTAGAAATTATAAGGAAAGTTTCAAGTACTTAAAGGAGCATCATTTAAAATATTAGAAATCTTAAAACTTTTTAATATGGAAGTAATTGATTTATTAACTCAATTAGTTCACTATATTATATTGTTTTCAAACTAAATTAATATGAATTAGTAAAATGTTCAACTTACAAAAGATCTAAGTTATACAAATGTTAAATTTCAATATTTTACTGATTTGTTAACATAACTGCTATATACATAATAAAATATTTTAAATTTCAAAACTCCTAATTACTTGCAAGATTTTTTTACAAGGTAGATCTCATTTATGAGTTTCAAATTATAAGAAAAAAAAATTGAATAAATATATGCCTTATATAGAATGGTTGTTCACTTCTACTATCAAAATTTCAAGAGAAACTCGTCTACAACCCTTATCTGCCTTACATCGTATATATAAAAGATAGCGGAATTACTGAAACCTAAAATATTGTACCTTTATCATAACAACTTTAAAAGAAATTCTCAATTATCACACACAATAATGTGTTCCTTAGTTCCTCAAAAACTTCCCTCTTCTGACAAATATTACTGATTTCCAACTACACTACTCTTAAACATAGTTTGCCATTCATCACTCGATGAAATATTTTTAGAGATCACCCTGTAATTTTATAGGCGATATAGTCAAGCTTATGAACAAATCTTTTCAAGAAACTGCAAATATACCTTTAAAAGACTGATAAAATGAAAACGTAGAATTTTTACCATTATGGATGATTCTATTCTAATAAAGGGATTTTGACGAAGGAAAAATCTATTTCTGGGGAGAGACCTGTGGCGCCCGGTGAAAAGAGTCCTTCTTGTATATCTTTTCTGATAAAACCTTCCAATTATACCAGAGAAAGATAAAAGCATGGAATGCTGAGGTTACAACCCTCGCGCGAGCACCTTTTGGGTGTCATGTATAAAGCAAAGGCGCGTGAAATCCACTATTCACAGGTTGTCTTCCATTTAGTTAATTCCTTCGTCAAAGGGATGGGCCGATACAAAGGCCCTAGCCAAACCCCCAGCGCCACACCACCCACGCCACGACGCGAGCGCCATCTGAACAATATCCTTCTGTATTGGCCATGATGGCTTGGAAAGGAAAGGGTGGGATCATGTAAAATAAAGGGGAAGGGTTTCACCGGGCACCACAGGTCTCTCCCCAGAAATAGATTTTTCCTTCGTCAAAATCCCTTTTCTGGGTCGACCTGTGGCGCCCGGTGAAAATGTACCAGAGAATGCCTTCCAAGCCCAACAATAACTACTAATTTAATAAGGGGAGAGAAACAACACCATGTAAAGAAAATCATATATAATTAAGGTAAGTATGCATAAAACATAAACTAGCCACAGGGCATAGTGAGAGTAAGGTTAAACAAACATGATAACAGGGAAACCTCTGAGCATCAGAGGAAAACATGCAACAAAACTGACATGGCTAAGAATATCCCAACCTTATAACAACGGAAAACAATAATAGTTACAATCATATTAACCTAATATGTAATAAACTTAGGGCTAACGAACTACCAAGGAAGCGGCGTCGTGGTGCGAGTGGCGGGTAGGAGGGAGAAGAGAAGAGATGGATGAAAGGAAGAACAAACGATCAATGGGGAGAGATAAGGCTCTCAGCTGCAACCGTTGGGTATTTAAGAGCCTGTAAGTTCTTTAGATAGTGGCGTTTGAAGACCATAGGAGATTTCCAACCCGTGTACTTCTTAAGGTTATCAAAGTCCATATTCTGGAAATAGTTGATGGAGGTAGCTATCGATCGGATATCATGAGCATGGGGAAATGATCCCGGATTGGCTTGTTTAATGAAGTATAGGATCTGTTGCCTAATGCCACGTATGGAAATGGTACCTCCTTGTTCTCTGATAAACAAGGGGCCAGACGATCGGGTAGCAGTCCTGGCTAAAAAGGCCCTGAGAGTGGTGACCGGACATAGAGAAGTATCTTGGAGAAGAGGAATAATCTTCCAAGGGGACCACCTATTTTGGGGGTCCTCGTTCTTAGCTAGGAACGCCCTGTCTGGTGAAAGAAGTACCTCACCTGAAGGGAGGAACTCCATGTTCTCTGAGTTTCGTGAGAGAGCTGCTAGTTCTGAGATTCTGGAACCCGAGGCCAAAGCTGTTAGAAATAAAGTCTTCCTAAGAAGAGTGATATAAGAGCAGGATTCGTTGTCCGTGTCGGAGGCCAGTTTGAGGACATCATTTAGAGACCAAGAGACCTTTTGAGGACGAACCGAAGGTCGAAGCCTAGCACATGCTTTTGGAATAGATGAGAAATAAGACTCCGCCAGGTTAATGTTAAACCCAACCAGGAAGACTTTCCTCAGAGCTGACTTAATGGTGGTTATAGTGCTAGCTGCTAGGCCTTTGTCAAATATGGACCTAAAGAAGGAGATGGCTAAATTAGGAGTCATAACCAAATGGTCTGAAGTCCTTAAGAAATCCGCTAGTTTCTTAACCGCCGAATCATATTGGCGAATCGTTGAGTCCCTTTTGTCTGATTCTATAAAGAGGACATTATCTGGGTCGATGTTTGCGTCCCTACGCGCCGCAAACTTCATGAAATCCACAAAGTTAGGGTTTTGGCTATCCTTGAGGAATCTGACACAGTCCGAGTTTGGACCACCTGGGTCAGTTTGGGGAATGGGATCCGGAAGGGACGGAGTTTCAACTCGAGGAGGAGAGGAAACCAACTGCTCTTTGGCCAGTGAGGTGCCACTAAAGCTACTGCCCCGTTGAAGGAGCGGAGTTTGTGCAAGACTTTCAGTAGAAGATTCACTGGAGGGAATAAGTAGATCTTCTGCCAATGGTTCCAATCCAGGGTTAATGCGTCCATGGCATAAGCCTGAGGGTCCAGGTTCGGTGTCACATAACATGGGAGTTTGTGATTGAGTCGGGTCGCGAATAGATCTACCTGGAGACCTGGAACCAGCCTGAGTATCCACCGGAAGGAGTGCATGTCCAGGGACCACTCCGATTCCAGTGAGCTCGTCCTGGATAATGAGTCTGCTATCACATTCTGGACTCCTGCTAGGTGAGTTGCTGACAGGAACCAGTCTTTGTCGGCTGCCAAGGTGAAGATAGTGACCAGGATCTGATTCATGTTGGGTGATTTGGACCCCCCCCTGTTGAGGCAGTGGACTACGGCCGTGCTGTCTGAGACTACTCTGATGTGGGTCGACCTCGGAGGGGAGATTCTCTTCAGGGTCAAGAACACCGCCATGGCTTCGAGAACATTGATATGAAACTGTCTCATGGCGGGTGACCAAGAGCCCTGAAACATCTGATGTTGGGAGTAACCCCCCCAACCACTCAGAGACGCGTCGGTATGAATTGTCACTTGTGGAGAGGGGAACTGTAGAGGAACCGACTTGGAGAGGTTCCTCCGATCGGACCATGGTTGTAGTCTCATTTTCAAGACAGAGGGGATCTTCGAGGTCTTGTCTCTTAAAGGTATTGTCGCCCTCTTTCTCCAAACTCGATTGATGTCTTTGAGTTTGGCTTTTAATAGGAGATCGGTCAGTGAGGCAAACTGGAGTAGGCCGAGGATTCGTTCTAAAGCTCTTCTGGACACCTGTTTGTGTTTGAGAAAGTTCCTGACCTTGGAAGCTATCTCCCTCACCTTCTTGGGAGGAAGGGAGAGCTTGTGCTTTGAGAGGTCCCAACGGATGCCTAACCATTCGAAGAGGCTTGATGGTTGTAGGCGGGACTTCCGGAGGTTGACTTGGAAGCCCAGTTTGGCGAGAAAATGGAGTACCTTCGACGTAGCTCTGTTGCATTCCTGGTGCGACTGGGCCCAAATGAGCCAATCGTCCAGATAGGCAACGATTTGTATCCCTTGGTGTCTGAGTTGCTCGAGCACCGTCTCCCCCAGTTTCGTGAATACCCTGGGGGCAATGCTGAGACCGAAGGGCATGACTTTGAATGCGAAGGCTCTCTTGCCGAGACGGAAGCCTAGGTAAGGAGAGAAGTTTTGAGCTACTGGGACATGATAATAGGCGTCGGTAAGATCGATAGAGGTGGTGACGGCCCCACGGGGAAGTAAGGTCCGTACCTGAGAGATAGTCAGCATACGGAACTTGTCGCAAAGGATGTAAGAGTTGAGCTTCGACAAGTCCAGAACTACCCTCAACGCCGACGAGTCTTTCTTCGGGACTGTAAACAGGCGGCCTTGGAATTTCAGGGATCGAACCCGCTTGATTGCTCTCTTCTTGAGTAACTCCGCGGTGTACTCTTCCAGGATGGGAGTGGGTCTCTGGAAGAAGGTCACCGGTGGAGGAGGGGATCCCTGTGACCATTTCCAACCCAAGCCCCTTGATATTATGCTGTGAGCCCATGGACTGAAGGTCCAATGGTCCCGGAAGTGATAAAGTCTCCCTCCTACCGGCATCACATCATTGGGAGGGAGTGAACTTAGGGCCTCTCCCTCCACGGGAACCCCTTGCTCTAGGCCCGCCGCGTTGGCGGAACTGTCCTCTACCTCTGAAACTCCCTCTTTGGTATCCACGAAAGGAACCGGAGGATTCGTAGGCAGGGTTGTATGCAGGTGAGGGCATCCAAGAGGGGTTGGGCTGTGTACCAGGGGGAGCAGAGAGGTAGACTACCTGCTGAGGAGGCGCCTGTTGTCGAGAAGTCGAGGCCGCGGAAGGCTGTGGGGACGAGGTACCCCGGGCCGCCTTGTAAGGACTAAACCTCTGCTTCTTCTTGAAGAACGTGTGTCTCTGGGGTTCGAACCTCTTTTTGGCTGAGAGACCCCACCTTACCTGCAAATTCTGGTTTGCCCTCGCTGCGTCCTGAAGAACCTTATCCACCTCGGTCTGAGGGAAGAGGGTCTTACCCCAGCAGGAGGACGCTATCAGTCTGTTCGGCTCATGCCTGATGGTGGCCTCCGACAGAACGAACTTCCTGCAACTAACCCGAGCTGACCAGAAGTCATGGAGGTCTACTTGGTAGGATAGCAGCTGGTTCTTTGTGGCGACTCTGAACAGCGTTTCCTCTGGGTAAAGAGATGCTAGGGACTCCATAGAGGTGATTGATTGGAGGGACCTAGCAAGTCTAGTACGGGTCTCGAACTCAGTTTTGAGAAGACTCTCTATTAATCTGGGAAGCTTCTCCGAGAAAAGAGTAGAGGCACAGTCCGGGTCTAGTTTCCCCACCGTGAAGGTAGAAGCCGCAGCATCCCAGGCTGCCGAGGTACCCGGAATAAGCAAAGAGGTGGGGTCCGTCTCCTTGAGAGCCGGCATGGAAGAGCCTTCCTTGATGGCCTGTATAGTCAGCTCTGTGACTTTGTCTATGAGCGGCAAAGAGATGGAGGCCGCTGTCATAAAAATAGTGTAGGAACCTTTGTGTGGGGTGAGCTTGGAGTTAATACACCCCCACTCTGATAGGGTTCTGGCCCAGATAGCCTGGGCCTGCTCTTTTGGAAATATGACCGTTTCCTTCGGTACCTTGTCCATACGGACCAATGCATGTTCCTTTAACCATACAAGACCATTGAACGGGAATGCTAGGCCCGGGGGATAAAACTCCAGGTCCTCTAGAGGGCGGGTGCCCATGCCCTCCAGAGTTAGGGAACCATCTACGAATGGAGCATGCAAGGCAAACCGCCAAGGATTGTTTTTATCGAAGGGCGGCAGCTTCGATGCGTCTGGAGCAGAAGGGGGAGGAAACTGAGTTCCGGCGCGGATCAGAGTAGCCATCATATCCTTAATCTCTGTTATTGCACCAGTGATGTTGAACTTGATCCCTGACCAATCCTTTGATCAGTTGGATGGGGAGGAGATCCGCCCAGGGTACCTGAAAGTCACCCGTTGGTTTTTTCTTGGATTTGGTAGACTTAGACTTCTTAGGAGTAGTGGTTTTACGAGGAGCAATATGAATATCAGGAGCTGTCGAGGGTCCGGGGACCGGTGACGTTGATACTGGCAAAGCTGAAGTCTTATAAGTTCGAAGTGGCTTCACCTTGGGTCGTACGGAGGCAGAAGGATCCCGAGGAGAAGCCTTAGAGTTATCAAAACCTAGAAAGGAAGAGGTAGGAGAGGGAGTAGGAGAGAAAAGGGTTTCCACCAACTCGGCACCACTTACCTGCTCGTCCCTGGGTTCTACGTCTATATCCAGACCCGCCATGTCCATCGGTACGAGGGGTTCGTCCTCCACGGAAATGGTAGCCCTGACTTCTTCAATTAAAGGGGCAGCAAGGTCAGGGGAGACTGCAGCAGTAGTCGAGCCTGGGAAGAGGCGGGAGGCCATGTCCCCGTCGAGGAGATAGGGTGCGCCAGACGGGGCATTCCTGCCAAAGCCCGACACCCACGGACGAAGAGTAGCCCTTGCTGAACGAAGAGAGACATCATCGGCCTGTAAGATTTGCAGTGATTAGTGATGGAGGAGGGGGTTTGCCCTCCAAAATATACTGTGTATATCATATTCATATCTATATTAGTGTCTGCCAACGAGAAATAAGGAACAAAGGGAAACCCACTTACATCATCATTCAGCAGAACTGACGACAGCTCGTAACAGAGCGAGCACAAATCCGGGAACCAAACTGGGTATTGGGCCTGTCCCGGTTCCTGGATAAAGGGAATGGAGCAGTGTGCATGAGACCGGCAGAGGTCATGCCCAACGGGGTCGCTGAACGAGGCAGGGCATCCTTCAGCAGTACAACGGGCCTTCTGTAAAAGAAAGGAGACATGAGTCTGGTGTTTCTTGAAACTCTGATAAGGGGATAAAAAAACCTATTATTTTAGAGTTCCGGCACTCACTGAAGTCCCTAAGCACCCATATTGCATTGACCAAACAACCGAATATTAACTTTAAGTTGATACCGCCCCATACCATTGTTGGCACTTTAATATTCAATTGTCTGTATATTTGTAATGCACCTAATGTCTGTTAATGACATAAGGATAATTAACTTAAAGCAATCCGCCGACCTCCAAGGGTCGGGGAAGCAGTGACATGCCCTTAAAATAAATATAAAACACCAGCCTTAGCTAAAGGCAAGGCAAATATAAGTGTGAAGTGTATGGGCGACCTCCGGTGAAGCCGGAGCTCCGGTGAGGCCGGAGCGTAATGAAATGTCCTGAATAAAGGAGCCTTAGCTAAAGGCAAGGCAAATATAAGTGTGAAGTGTACGGGCGACCTCCGGTGACGCCGGAGGATAATGAGATGCCCTGAATAATTCAATTGTGGCTAATAATTCAATTGTGAAAGATAAAAAGCTAAGCCGCAGCTAAAGTCTAAAGCTTAGATTATAGTAAAGCGTATTTACGATCTCCGGTGAGGCCGGAGGGAGAAGAAAGGTCCTGAATAATTATTGTGAATAACAAATACAGTTGTAATAACAAAGGCTATTGTGGATATGGCCGTGGCCTGAGACCGGAGTAAGGGCCACCAGAGGGTCGTATCTAAACAATATGAAGCCCGTCCCATGTAGTAAACAATATAAATATAACAATAGAACGAAAGTTATTGAGAATCCCTCATGGCGGAGTATAACTCAAGGCGGAGTGGAAAACGTTAACAACTACTCCCGAGCCGTAACGGGGAGAGGACGAAACACGGACCAAAATAACGCTAACAGTTGAAAAGTCACAAAAAATAAATAACTCGTAAGTTATCATCCACCCAGAGGGGGAGAGGTGAGGGAGGGAGAACCCGTTGAACGCACAAAACGGAAAACGGGAAATCCGCTCCCCCACCGGAGCTAAGAAAGAAAACGAGAGAAAGGGGTAACTCGTGACTGCGAACAGAAAACGGGGACCCCAAGCTCTCGCTCTCTTAAACACAAAAACAGGACTAAAAACCACACAACACTATTATAAACGTATAAAATAAACCTGTACATCCATAAAACACTACGATCGAAGAATAGCAACTGCTAAAACTTAAAATAAATAGCACAGTCGAGTGACGAACGCCTCGGAGGGCCGGGTACTAAACAAATACAAAGCTAAATCGCTATCTCGTTCGTAGGCTGGACTTACTAGCAAAAAGTACCATGAGAAAAAAAAAAAAAAAAAAAAAAATATATAATAACGGTTCTAAAGGCATAAGGCCAGGGACTTAACCAAGAACCTAAGTGACAGAGTACTAAACGGGCAGACAAAGATGAATTCCCAAACAAGTGAACAAACAATGGCCGCCATGAAAGGCCAGACGGGAACAATAAAACAGACTATACTGGATATAAAACAAAAGCCCGGTACAATAAAAAACTGTCAAAACAAACTATGGTACTTAACATTGGAATGTGTGAAGATGGAGCTTCGGACATAACAAAATAAATCCATGATTGATAAAAAAGACCGAGAGCACAACAAAACAATTCAACACTTTAGATTCCAAAAAGAAGGATGTAGTTCAGATGGCGCTCGCGTCGTGGCGTGGGTGGTGTGGCGCTGGGGGTTTGGCTAGGGCCTTTGTATCGGCCCATCCCTTTGACGAAGGAATTAACTAAATGGAAGACAACCTGTGAATAGTGGATTTCACGCGCCTTTGCTTTATACACGACACCCAAAAGGTGCTCGCGCGAGGGTTGTAACCTCAGCATTCCATGCTTTTATCTTTCTCTGGTATAATTGGAAGGTTTTATCAGAAAAGATATACAAGAAGGACTCTTTTCACCGGGCGCCACAGGTCGACCCAGAAATGCCTTATGTTTACTCTATTCCTTAAGGATGTTTTGATTAGCTTATCTAGGAATTACAAGCTTAGTATGGTCTTATCAGTAAAACTGAACTAGACATCATACTTACAAATCGGTACCATGATTACCGTTTGTAGACAAACTTATGAATGATAATTTACTTTTTATATAAAAGCATTAATGTCATTAAGTTACTGAACAGGAAGAGCCTGTGTAAAATTCAAATTACTGTGATTTACAATGTTTACCTTACACAATTTCATGTAACACACAGTACTGTATATTACAACTACCTATTCAGACCAAATACAGTAATAATTAGAGGGACACTCAGTAAACCGCAGATCTCCGCCGCGGCAGCTTATTTCTCAACCTTTTGTTCGACATTGACCTTTGACCTTAGCAATTAATTAGCGTGGATTTTCATACACTCAAATATGAACCAAGTTTGAAATCTCTGTGACAACGATGTTCAAACTTATGGCTGATTGTATGAATTGAACATTTTGCTTAAGTGTGACCTTGACCTTTCAAAATTTAATAATTTACCACTGTTTACATATCAGGTAAGCCCCGCAAGTTTCATTAATCTACAATTAAAATTGTGATAAGCCAGCTGTTCACAACAAACAAACACACAAAGAGGGGTAAAACATAACCTTTTTCCAACTTTGTTGATAGAGGTAACAAATCTCTAGTTATCAGACTTATTCTAAACATCTCCCCTTTAATATAAGCTATAGGGACCAGTCTTATGAAGTAATTTTCTTAAACACCTGCCACTGAAACTTCTTTAGAAAAATGTGGTAACCTAAAGTAATTACCATTTTTATTTGACATTTCCTTCTTCTTTTATGACAATACATAAGTTTAAAGATGACTGACCACAGATTAAAATTCTTGCACCTGACTGTAACAAGATGACTTCGCTAAAAGAAACATCTTGCAATGACTGAGAATCAGTTATACTTTGTTTTCAGAGAAAGAAGCAGTGTAAAATTGTCATTTAAAAGTTATCCAACAACTATATGGTACCTCCAATGTCACTCCTCATAAAATATCACTTGCATGAATACAAGAAGAAGTAGAACCCCATTCTATCCTGAACATTTAAATTATTTTTTTTCTGCAAAAATAAAATCCAAGTATGACGGAGGCATGGAACACTGTAAATTTCCCTAATAATTTATAAATTGAAGATTAAATAAATCCGTATATTTAAAACCTTAACTAGAGACTAAATAATCTATCTTTAAACCCATTATATATATTATAACTTGGTAACATTTGGTGTTGGGTTAAATTCTAACATTTATGTAAGAAGCCACTTAAAAATACTGTGGTAAATTGATTGGCTGACGCTATTTTCCATTAAATCCGGATGTCTAAGTCTATTGACAGAAATAATTATACTTCAGTGCTGGAAGGACAATTGTAATATCAATCAAATACACCTTGTTGAAGTCATTAAGCAGCTGGACTCACCTCAAACATCAAACAAGGGGTCCCAGGTCAAATCAGTTTAGGAATAATTTTTGGGTGTATAGGAAGTGAAAACTTACAAATAATCAATATTTTTTTTTTTTTGCTAAAGTTTCATGATTTTCAAGGCAATATTATAATCATCATTTATTAAACAAGTATCATACTACAGGTTTAAGAAATATGGTATTCTATGACCCTAATGCAGTGTTTAAAATCTATGACCAATGAAAGTATACCATCGAAGTTTACATTAGCTACTGTATCACTGATAAGACTTTTTGAGAATTAACCTTTTGAGGAATATTTGTATATCTAGAATGACCCAATAGTATTAAGACATAAAACTAATTATGTATAATGACAAAATCTATATCTATCTCACCAAATATGTAATTATTTGAGAACACTTTCCCTTTCATGAGAAGTTCTGAATTACTGGACTTTTCAGATAGCATATACTCTATCACTATATTGTACACTATAATAAGCTACCTTTCATAGATATTTGATGCCTACAATGTAACCTAATTGAGTTGTAAACTCTTGAAAAAAAAAAAATAATGACAATTCTAACTTATCTTTAAACTGATGTCAGCTAAATATTACTGCCTCCATTCCTGTCATCCGCTTTTGATTTAGATATAAATAATTCACTCTTGTGTCATCAGCATTCCTTTAGCTTCCAACTCCTTCCTATATTATTAAGGGAATTTGGGTTACCCAGTAGAAAGTGTATTGTGTACAGGCTTCATCATTTAAATAGTCCTGAAATAAAAAAAAAATATCTTTACTCCAAACATTCTGCACTTTCAAGTCATAACATGACTCTTGATAATTAATTTGAGACATAAGTCACTTTTCAGGACTATCCATTAGAATTGGTACAGTATATTCAACATCATCTTTAGATATCAAGATAACAGCCACTTTTGAACCTAAAACTTGACCATGCTGGGATGGGCAGTAATCATGTATCTAAACTATGGGGAACTAAAATGGGACATCATAAATATCGTTATATATCATATTTTAGCATAGCCTTTGATCAACCAGACTTGTTCCTCTCAAAAACTGAATGTCTCTGAAGATGTTATGCAACCAACTGGAAATTTTCTGAAAGTCGAATGTAATATAAAACCTACTAGATACTTGTCAACTTTAGAAGTAGGTTCTGTCACTCAAATTGAACCACATTTCTGATAAAAGCATTGGGTGACCTACCCTAATAAATAAGTTCAGTCATCATCATCATCATTATAATCATTATTATTATTATTATTACTTGTCAAGCTACACCTCTTGTTAGAAAAGCAGGATGCTATAAGCACAGGGGCCCCAACAAGGAAAATAGCCCAGTGAAGAAAGGAAACAAGGAAAAATAAAAAAATACTAAAATTAGAACAGTAACAACATTAAAATAAATATTTCCAAAATAAATTATAAAAACTTTAACAAAACAAGAGGAAGAGTATACCCTCAAGCAGGAGAACTCTAACCCAAGAGACAGTAGAAGACCATGGTACAGAGGCTATAGCCCAAGATTAGAGAACAAAGGTTTGATTTTGAAGTGTCCTCCTAGAAAAGCTTCTTACCATAGCTAAAGAGTCTCTTCTACCCTTACCAAGAGGAAAGTAGCCACTGAACAATTACAGTGCAGTAGTTAACCCCTTGGGTGAAGAAGAATTGAACTACATTTCCTATAAAAGCAATGGATGATATACCCTTTGGATGACCTACCCTATTAAAGCCTGTAACAAACGTTTTATGAGGATTAGACACACCAATTTCCCTACAAATTCTTTGGTACATTGATAACTCAGTATATCGAAGGCAAATATGGATTAGATGATGGAATAAGGACCATATTGTTTACTACACTATGTTGTACAAACACATCTGGTAAGTTGAACTAAAACTTTGAATATTATTAAATGGCAAAGTCTCTAAACCCAAATTAAATTCATATTACTATATACGAGGGAAAAATATGGATTTAAGAGTGCAGTAGCTTAAATTTATGGGAAATTACAGCATTAAACCGTATCCAAAAATTAAAACAGTTTGTATTTTTCCTAACTTTACAAATTTGAGTCCTTTAATAGGAGTATACTTTCAGCAAAGTGGGAGGGTGGCGAGTAAGCCCCGCCCACCCAACCACTGAGCTCCCACTTTGACCTTAAATCTAGGACTTAGGGAGGGTTGAGGAAGGAGATGGTAACATAAATTATTCAAGGTTTGTATACTTAAGATAAAATAAAATCTACCTTAAAAATTTAATAAACCTTTGTCCTATACAGTATTAGGAGAATTATCCTCAGGAGGGAGGAAGTCCCTATAACTGGCTAACTTACTTTCTAGGGATATGTCAACACTTCGGTCCTCTACAGAAGCAAAAAACATGGGCATGAAGATGAGGTAGGTGTTGGGCTTGGTTATTGGCAGGGACTGATAGACGGTCAAGTAAGAATCTTGATCAGTTTGGAAGGATGTTGTTTGAATGAGAGTTTGTTTATGAAAAATGGGTCTGCTTACATTTGGCCAAAGAAGTCCTTCTCTTCGTCTGGGAGGATGGGGGAGATAGTAAAAAACAAAACTTTTTCTTTGTTATGAAAAGTTGCTCATTCATGTGGCTTCCTCCACCTAGTGTCCAATCCAGCAAAGAAAGGAGTGACTGCTTCACCACAAGGAGAGGGAAGAAAGGATGGATAGAAGGGCCAGTTGGTCTTACTTCTTATTCTAGACTACTTATACTGTGGCTGCTATATTAACACAAGATGTTTCCTGTATTGGAAAGGAGTTAGGTTTGCTACAAGGTCTGTTGTGCAACTACTCTCGAGCAAAGGATACAAGTAATTAGGGACCTGTTAATATACCCTCATAGGTAGCCTAATTGTCCATTGTTACCCAAACATTTGTGTATAAGAACTGCGACCCTGACAGGTTCTTCCTGGGAGCTGGAATAGATCATACATGATCTACTTCATGCACTTGAATCCGAGGCGATTCTTTCTTTTCCTTGCCTGCAAGAAAAGCAAATCTGAATGGCCCACAAAGCCCGAAAAAAAAAAGTTTTCCAGGACCTTTCTTCTTATTCCTCCCATTACTGTATTAGGAGTTGCAGTGTCTGCCCAGGAAATGAAGAAAAGTCCTCCTGTGCCTGTTAGAAACTTCTAGTAGAGAAAAGATGCAGGGTTTGAAGTCGTGAACAGCATGGTTCTCGGTTCTCTTGAAATACAGTAGAAGAAATTATGCTGACAATACCTGAAATCTGTTATTTAAGCTATAGCACAGAAAAAACATACCAAATATAGCCTAGTAAGAGAAGCCTTTCCTGCCAATGAAATATGTTATTTTCATTAGTAAAATAAATTTTTGAATATACTTACCCGGTGATCATATAGCTGTCAGCTCTGCTGCCCGACAGAAAAACCTAAGGACAAAATACGCCAGCGATCGCTATACAGGTGGGGGTGTACATCAACTGCGCCATCTGTCGAGCAGGTACTCAAGTACTCCATGTCAACACAGAACCAATTTTCTCCTCGGCCCACTGAGTCTCTATTGGGGAGGAAGGGAGGGTCCTTTAATTTATGATCACCGGGTAAGTATATTCAAAAATTTATTTTACTAATGAAAATAACATTTTTCAATATTAAACTTAGCCGGTGATCATATAGCTGATTCACACCCAGGGGGGTAGGTAGAGACCAGCATTACATGTTGACATTATTATGAGCTAAGTATTTTGTATTTCATTTTAGCAGTTATTCAAAATAACAAACATAAAATAAATAAGTACCTGGTAAGGAAGTCGACTTGAACAATAACTCTGCCTTTTTAAGTACGTCTTCCTTACTGAGCCTCGCGATCCTCATAGGATGCTGAGCGACTCCTAGGAGCTGAAGTATGAAGGGTTGCAACCCATACTAAAGGACCTCATCAAAACCTCTAATCTAGGCGCTTCTCAAGAAATGACTTTGACCACCCGCCAAATCAAGTAGGATGCGAAAGGCTTCTTAGCCTTCCGGACAACCCAAAAACAATAATAAAACATTTCAAGAGAAAGATTAAAAAAGGTTATGGAATTAGGGAATTGTAGTGGTTGAGCCCTCACCCACTACTGCACTCGTTGCTACGAATGGTCCCAGAGTGTAGCAGTTCTCGTAAAGAGACTGGACATTCTTAAGATAAAAAGACGCGAACACTGATTTGCTTTTCCAATAGGTTGCGTCGAATATACTTTGCAGAGATCTATTTTGTTTAAAGGCCACGGAAGTTGCGACAGCTCTAACTTCGTGTGTCCTTACCTTCAGCAAAGCTTGGTCTTCCTCATTCAGATGGGAATGAGCTTCTCGTATTAACAGTCTGATAAAATAGGATAAAGCATTCTTTGACATAGGCAAAGATGGATTCTTAACTGAACACCATAAAGCTTCAGACGGGCCTCGTAAAGGTTTTTAAATAGAACTTAAGAGCTCTTACAGGACATAAGACTCTTTCTAGTTCATTTCCAACCATACGATAAGTTTGGAATATCGAACGATATTGGTCAAGGCCGAGAAGGCAGCTCGTGTTTGGCTAGAAAACCAAGTTGTAGAACATGTAGCCGTTTCGGATGAGAATCCGATGTTCTTGCTGAAGGCATGAATCTCACTGACTCTTTTAGCTGTGGCTAAGCATATCAGGAAAAGAGTCTTAAAGGTGAGATCTTTCAGGGAGGCTGATTGTAGCGGTTCGAACCTGTCTGACATAAGGAATCTTAGTACCACGTCTAAATTCCAACCAGGTGTAACCAAACGACGCTCCTTCGTGGTCTCAAAAGACTTAAGGAGGTCCTGTAGATCTTTATTGTTGGAAAGATCTAAGCCTCTGTGACGGAAGACTGATGCCAACATGCTTCTGTAACCCTTGATAGTGGGAGCTGAAAGAGATCGTTCTTTCCTCAGATATAAGAGAAAGTCAGCTATTTGAGTTACAGAGGTACTGGTCGAGGATACGGATACTGACTTGCACCAGTTTCGGAAGATTTCCCACTTCGATTGATAGACTCTAAGGGTGGATGTTCTCCTTGCTCTAGCAATCGCTCTGGTTGCCTCCTTCGAAAAGCCTCTAGCTCTCAAGAGTCTTTCGATAGTCTGAAGGCAGTCAGACGAAGAGCGTGGAGGCCTTGGTGTACCTTCTTTACGCGTGGCTGACGTAGAAGGTCCACCCTTAGGGGAAGTGTTCTGGGAACGTCTACTAGCCATCGAAGTACCTCGGTGAGCCATTCTCTCGCGGGCCAGAGGGAAGCAACTAGCGTCAACCTTGTCCCTTCGTGAGAGGCGAACTTCTGCAGTACCTTGTTGACAATCTTGAACGGAGGGAATGCATATAGATCTAGATGTGACCAATCTAGTAGAAAGGCATCTATATGAACTGCTGCTGGGTCCGGGATTGGTGAGCAAAATATTGGGAGCCTCTTGGTCATCGAGGTTGCGAAGAGATCTATGGTTGGCTGGCCCCAGGTGGCCCAAAGTCTCTTGCATACATCCTTGTGGAGGGTCCATTCTGTTGGAATTATTTGTCCCTTCCGACTGAGACAATCTGCCATGACATTCAAGTTGCCTTGGATGAACCTCGTTACTAGTGAAATGTCTAGACCTTTTGACCAGGTGAGGAGGTCCCTTGCGATCTCGTACCATGTCAGAGAGTAGGTCCCTCCTTGCTTGGAGATGTACGCCAAAGCCGTGGTGTTGTCCGAGTTCACCTCCACCACTTTGCCTTGAAGGAGAGACCTGAAGCTTTTCCAGGTCAGACGTACTGCCAGTAGCTTCTTGCAGTTGAAATGCATTGTCCTTTGACTCGAGTTCCATAATCCCGAGCATTCCCTACCGTCTAATGTCGCACCCCAGCCTACGTCCGATGCGTCCGAGAAGAGAACGTGGTTGGGAGTCTGAACAGTCAGGGGAAGACCCTCTCTAAGGTTGATATAGTCCTTTCACCAAGTCAGACCAGACTTTATCTTTCCGGAAACCGGGATCGAGACCGCTTGTCCTTTTTCCAGTGAAAAGCTAGATGGTAGAGAAGAGGACGGAGGTGTAGTCTTCCTAGTGACACAATTTGATCCACGGATGACAGTGTCCCTACCAGACTCATCCACAGCCTGACTGGGCAGCGTTCCTTCTTCAGCATCTTCTGGATGGATAGCAGGGCTGGGGGTTGATCGTCTTGTTCAGCAACGTCCTCATCAGAGGGTTCCTCATCCGAAACTGATGAGGAAACGGCAACGGAGTGGGCAACGTCTGACTCGCTGAATCCGGTCGCACTGGTGGATGCGTGACGGAGCCGGACGCAATATCATGGCACTGCTGCACAGTCTGTGAACTGTCAACAACCATGGGTGCGCGAGGAAGTACAGCGTCAACCCGAAACTGTCTAGACTGTCTGGGTTGTGCAGTCAACACCCTACCGGGTTGCTGAGGTTGACGCACTGCGTCACAACAAGTCACCTCTGCTGGTTGTTGAACGTCTTCCTAGTGACACACTGAACGTCAACAACCACCTCCGAGCGTCGCTTAACGTCAACGTGCGACTGGCAACCCACACTGGGTCGCATCGGTGGAGGAACCACCTCAACTGGCAGACGCGAGTAGGATACCTCAGCGTCAACAGGGCGCACAACCAACCGGTTGGAAGGTTGTTGGCCAGAAGGTTCTTCTCCGTATTTAAGTCCTCTATCAAGGACACAAGCTTGGACTGCATGTCTTGCAGCAAAGCCCATTTAGGGTCTACGGGAGCAGGTGTGGCAACAGACGGGGTTAGCGACTGAGGCGGAACCATTTACCATCCCTGGAAGCCTTGTTATGTGTGACATAATAGTACAGCAAAACTTCAAAGGCTCGACAAAAGTTGAGAAGTTGACCTGTAAACAACTTGGAGCGTCTCCTGGCTAGGCGCCAGGACGAGTCTACCAGAATTGAGAAGTCTATCTGGGCAGAGGCATGAACTCCCAAGCCGAGAACTTCCCTCGTGTCCTATCAGACTCTCGCTCTATAAGCCAGTTTAAAAGAAGGGAAATCAAAGGCTGTATCCCTAAAACTCCTCCTGGTGCAAAAACCAGTCGCCTAGCCAACGTAACGCTCTCCAGGAGAGCGAGAGAGCACTAGCTTAACAACAACGGCTTCGAAGTAGCTAGGCCTAGTGTAAGTTCTGACGTTAGGCGAACGAGGAGCAGCAGTTACAAGATCCGGACGAAGATCCTTAAAAAATCATCATGATTTAATTAAAGTCCATAGGAGACTAAGCAGCTTAAGGCTCCTCTCCAAATGACAGAGTCCTCAAAGGAATATCAGTAGGAGGGAGAACAGCACTTTCTCATCTACAGGAACCTTGTCCGATAAAAGCTAGGTTATCTCAGCGAGTCTCTCACTGGTGCATTAGTAGCAGACCAGAAGGCAACGTCATGTAGCTGCTTGACAGTCTGTGAACTGTCAACAACTGAACTGTCAACCACAACAGGTGCGTGAGGACATACAGCACTGGTGCATTAGTAGCAGACCAGGAGGCAACGTCATGCAACTGCTTGACAGTCTGTGAACTGTCAACAACTGAACTGTCAACCACAACAGGTGCGTGAGGACATACAGTGTTCACTCGAGACTGCTTTGACTGTCTATACTGAGCAGTCAAAACAACTCTAGAATGCGGAGGTTGACTCACAGCGTCAAAACAAAGCAACTTAACTCCACCCTCCTGTTGTTGTGGTAACTCGCGAACGTCAACGGAGGGTATCGTGCGTCTGTGAACGTCAACGTGCGGCTGGCAGGGTACACTGCGCATGGGTGGTGGAACTCTCACAGGCGGAGTGCGGGAGCAGGTAGCCTCAGCGTCTACTGTACGCACAACCGTGGTTGGTTGTAGGCTAACGGGTGCAGCGTCAACCTTCTCCGCACGATACTCCTGCATAAAAGATGCTAACTGTGTCTGCATAGACTGTAGCAAAGACCACTTAGGGTCTACAGTAGCAGGTGCGGCAACAGACGGTGTTACTGCCTGTTGCGGAAGACTGCAGCGAGTCCGAACTGACCCAGTGGCTACAACTGGGCCGTTGGACCTGCGCGGAAGGGACCGACTTGCGCTTAATAAGCTGCGAGACCTTGGTCCATGGTTTCTTACGAGAAACCTCTTCCGCAGACGAGAAGTAAATGGGCTCTCTCGTCTTTGTGTGGGTGGGGCGATCTTGGGTAGATACGCCCGAAACCGTTCGTTGATCAAGGCCTGACGAACCCATAAGTCGTTCGACATTACTTCTCCCCTGGGCTTGGGAGCTTGCAAGAGGTCCCGGACTAGGTGAACGACAGGCACGAACAGACGAACCCTCGGACGCAACACTGTAACACTTTGCGCATATCACTTTATCACTTCGATTTTCTGTTTTGCACTTATTTCACTGAAATCGAAACTTTAATACTAGCAAAAACAGAAAACATATATAAGGATAAAGAATTCAGTGGCTGGGAAAGAGACTAAACACTAGTTCAAATAAACTACGTTTACAAACTCTCACCGCACATAGCCTGGGGACAAGAATAAAACCCTAGAAACGTTTTATCTTCTTCCCCGTACAGCGACTAGGGAGGAGAGTAAGACGAGAACAACGTTACCCGCTTGAACGGAACGTTTTTTCTCCTCTCTCTCCCTCCGTCTCTATCTCTCTCTCTCTTTCTCTCTTGATTTCGCACCTGAGAGAAGAGCCCAATTATATATCGTCAAAAAAACATGTTATTTGGCTAAAGGAAAAAAACAAAGGTTTTCCAAATAAAAAGTTCCTTTAATTTAGAATTTAAACCATTTAAGTTAAGAAAGAATGAACGAAACGTCAGAATCGATTTACTCTTACTGCAAAGTGAAACCGTGATACACTCTCTCTCTATCGTAACGATAGAGCGCATGTTGAACGTCCTGAACGTCAACAACTGCGTAGTCTAAAAAAACTAAACGTTAGTTCATCTTTGAAAACAGTACGAAGACTATCAAAGAAATTCTTTCATAAAACATTACATTTAAAAAGTTTTAAATTCCTTAAAGGCTAAATACGATATAACGGGCTCAACGTTGATTAACTTCGGTTCCAAGTTAGGACCGCCTACTATCAGGAAAGGTCGCATATAAACAAAACATAAAAATTTATTTTTATATGTTTATAATAAATGGAAAGTTAATCGAAGAGGCCTAATAAAGGCGGAGAGATATAAAATATATAGATCTATAACGTGTTAAGCAAAATTACTAAAAACCTAAACACACTTCCGTCTAAGGGAAGGGTCGGCCATTTAAAAGTGAAAGAGAGTCCATACTCTCTTTGTCACCATAATTAAATCTATCCAAAACGAGTTCAAGTTTTGAGATGAAGATAAAACCCCTGCATAGCGAAAGCTCAAAACTAGAATAGTGTACTTCACCAAATAGTTGTGAAAACAAATCCAGTTAGTAACAGCGTATTTAGTAGGTCTTGCCAGTGGCACGACAGAGAGAAAATTGGTTCTGTGTTGACATGGAGTACTTGAGTACCTGCTCGACAGATGGCGCAGTTGATGTACACCCCCACCTGTATAGCGATCGCTGGCGTATTTTGTCCTTAGGTTTTTCTGTCGGGCAGCAGAGCTGACAGCTATATGATCACCGGCTAAGTTTAATATTGAAAAATGAAATTTTTTAAAAATAATCTATATTTTCCTAACTATGCAAACCTGAGCCCTTTGATATGAATGATTCCAGCACACCTAGAATTTGATAGTTAAAGCTTATAACCAGGCGTCGGCAGGAGCCGGTAGTTACCGCCCGGTAGCTGGGCACCCCTGCCCCTCCTAGCAGTACACTTAACAGTCACTTTGATGGCATCCGAAACTTTCAAGGAGGTGAAGGAAGGAAGTTAAGGTAAAAGTTTCAGGTTTGCTTAGTTAAGAAAAATACAAATTATTTAAAAAATTTGTGATTCAACCCTACACGGATACAAACCCTCATCCTTCAATAGGAGACTCATCCTTATGTGGGAGGAGACTCATCCTTCGGTGGGAATGGATTCATCCTAGGTGGGATGAGACTCATCCTTAGGTGGGAGGAGACTCATCCTTAGGTGGGAGGAGACTCATCCTTAGGTGGGAGAAGACTCAAACTTAGGTGAGAGGAGACTCATCCTTAGGTGAGAGGAGACTCATCCTTAAGTAGTAGGAAACTTACCCTTAGGTACTAGGAAACTCATCCTTAGGTGGAAGTGGATTCATCCTAAAGTGGGAAGAAAGCCCTATCATCAAAATGGCAGGCTAAAATACCGGGATCGCTATGCTCAAACCTGATAAGGTGCGGAGAATAGCATCCTAGACACTTTGCGAACCAGGGTCATAAGTCCCAAGAGATTCACGGACCAGGTGACCAAGGCTGTTATAAAACAAAATCTCTCTTTAACTTGAAAGTCTGTCCATTAAGGCCTATACAAATTAATGGGTTTGCCTGTCAAATCTATCGTTCCCCTCGTAAGGAGGAGGTGTAGTAGAAAAATATCAGTCCAGCTACATAGGATTCCAGCAGCTATACCCAAAGGGAGGGGAAGAAGAGAAAAAAGGGCCAGACACTCTCACTCTTAACCTAGACTTATGTTGTAAGCGCTATCATAGACATGATACTTTTGTTCTTAAGCAGTAATCAAAACGTATGTAAAGACTTGCGAGTGCATTCCTGCAAATAATTCACAGTAAAGGTGGCTTGACATTTCCATAGTCCTGCGTCTAAAACTTGAGCCACTGTGAGATGTTTCGTAAAGGCTAGAGTAGCATCATGCCCTCCTGAGCGTGCACCTAATCTTGCTCTGATGAACTTGGGGGGTGTAGGGAGTGATGGTCTATTAATAATCCCTCACACCCAAGAGGAGATTGTTTGTTTTGGTGACTTTATTTCCCCCTACTAGTGCTTATGAACAGATTCTGTAACCTGTGCCTGGCATTCTTTGTTCTCTTAAGGTAGCACCTTAGCGCCTTTACAAGACACAAAAGTAACTTGTCCAATCATTGGTTATTTGGCTAAGTGATAAAAATGTAAAGGATGAAAACCTGTTATCAAGGATGGGATAGATTGATTTTGAGTGTTGGCGACAAAATTAGGAACAAAAGACGAACAGACCTACCTCCAGTGCTCAGAATGAGAACAAATGTGAGTGAGTTCGTAGTTTGCCTAAATGCTTAGTCAAGGTTAAAGCAAACAGAAAAATTTTTTTTTAGTCAAGATCGCTATTTGAGGCTAGCCTCAGTATTATTATTATTATTATTATTATTATTATTATTATTATTATTATTATTATTATTATTATTACTAGCTAGGTTACAACCCTAGTTGGAAAAGTAGAATGCTATAACCCCATGGGCTTCTCAAACAAGGAAAATAGCCCAGTGTGGAAAGGAAATGAGGAAATAGAAAAACTACAGAAGTAATGAACGATTAATGTAAAATATTTTAAGAACAGTAACAGCATTAAAAAGGGATTTTGACGAAGGAAAAATCTATTTCTGGGGAGAGACCTGTGGCGCCCGGTGAAAAGAGTCCTTCTTATATACCTTTTCTGATAAAACCTTCCAATTATACCAGAGAAAGATAAAAGCATGGAATGCTGAGGTTACAACCCTCGCGCGAGCACCTTTAGGGTGTCGTGTATAAAGCAAAGGCGCGTGAAATCCACTATTCACAGGTTGTCTTCCATTTAGTTAATTCCTTCGTCAAAGGGATGGGCCGATACAAAGGCCCTTGCCAACCACCAGCGCCACACCACCCACGCCACGACGCGAGCGCCATCTGAACAACATCCTTCTGTATTGGCCATGATGGCTTGGAAAGGAAAGGGTGGGATTGTGTAAAATAAAGGGGAAGGGTTTCACCGGGCGCCACAGGTCTCCCCAGAAATAGATTTTTCCTTCGTCAAAATCCCTTTTCTGGGTCGATCTGCGGCGCTGGGTGAAAATGTACCAGAGAATGCCTTCCAAGCCCAACAATAACTAATTTAAAGAGGGGAGAGAAACAACACCATGTAAAGAAAATCATAAATAATTAAGGTAAACAAACATGATAACAGGGAAGCCTCCGAGTATCAGAGGAAACATGCTACAAAACTGACATGGCTAAGAATATCCCAACCCTGTAACAACGGTAATCAATAATAGTTACAAACATAACCTAATATGTAATAAACTTAGGGCTAACGAACCACCAAGGAAGCGGCGTCGTGGTGCGAGTGGCGGGTAGGAGGGAGAAGAAAAGAGATGGATGAAAGGAAGAACAAAAGATCACTGGGGAGAGATACGGCTCCCAGCTGCAACTGTTGGGTATTTAAGAGCCTGTAAGTTCATTAGATAGTGGCGTTTGAAGACCATAGGAGATTCCCAACCCGTGAACTTTATAAGGTCATCAAAGTCCATCTTCTGGGGGAAATGATCCCGGATTGGCTTGTCAAACGAAGTATAGGATCTATAGCCTAATACCACGTATGGGAATGGTACCTCCTTGTTCCCTGATAAAAAAGGGGCCAGACGATCGGGTAGCAGTCGTGGCTAAAAAGGCCCTGAGAGTGGTGACCGGACATAGAAAAATATCTTGGAGAAGAGGAATAACTTTCCAAGGGGACCACCTATTTTGGGGGTTAACGGCCGAATCATATTGGCGAATTGTCGAGTCCCTTTTGACTGATTCGAGTAAGAAATCGTTTTCCGGTTCAATGTTCGAGTCTCTACGAGCTGCCAACTTCCTGTAGTCCACAAAGTTAGGGTTTTGGACATCCTT
This sequence comes from Palaemon carinicauda, assembly GCF_036898095.1. Taxonomy (NCBI): domain Eukaryota; kingdom Metazoa; phylum Arthropoda; class Malacostraca; order Decapoda; family Palaemonidae; genus Palaemon; species Palaemon carinicauda. Next base: position 1,490,881 of record NC_090756.1, read on the forward strand.
GAGTAATCTGACACAGTGAGTTTGGAATACTCGGGTCAGTTTGAGGAACGGAATCCGGATGGGACGGAGTTTCCACTCGAGGAGGAGAGGAAACCAACTGTTCTTGGGCAGTGAGGTGGTACTAAAACCACTGCACCCCGGAAGGAGCGCAGTCGGTGTTAAAGTTTTTAGAAGATTCACTGGGAGAGATAGGGAAATCTTCCTCTAATGATTCCAATCCCGGGGTAATGCGTCCATGGCATGAGCCCGAGGGTCCAGGATTGGGGTCACATAACAAGGAAGTTTGTGATTGATCTGAGATGTGAATAGATCTACCTGGATGCCTGGAACGAACCTGAGTATCCACCGGAGTGAAATTCTGACTCCAGGGAACTCGTCCTGGATAGTGAGCCCGTTCTCACATCCTGGCCTCCCGCTAGGTGAGGTGCTGACAGGAACCAGTTCTTTTCTGTTGCCCAGGCGAAGAAAGTGACCAGGATCTGATTCAGGTTGGGTGACTTGGATCCTCACCTGTTTCCGTAGTGTACCTCGTCTGTGCTGTCTGACACTACTCTGATGTGGGTCGACCTCGGAGGAGTCTCTCTCTTCAGGGTCAAGAACACTGCCATGGCTTCGAGAACATTGATATGGGACTGTTTCATGGCTAGTGACCAAGAACCTGAAACATCTGATGTTCGGAGAAATCCCCCCATCCACTTAGAGACACGGCTGAATGGAATGTCACTTGTGGAGGTGGGAATTGTAGAGGAACCGCTTTGGAGAGGTTCTTCGGTTCGGACCATGGACGTAGTCTCATTTTCCCGACAGAGGGGATCTTCGAGACCTTGTCTTCTTATAGGTACTGTAGCTCTCTTTCTCCAAAATCGATTGATGTCTTGAGTTTGGCTTTTATTAGGAGATCTGTTACTGAAGTGAATTGGGAAAGGCCGAGGATACTTTCTAGGCTCTTTGGACACCTGTTTGTGCTTGAGAAATTCTTGAGCTTGGAACCTATTCCTCTTACTTTTGGAAGGGAGAGACAACGTGTGCTTCGAAAGGTCCCACTGAATGGCTAACCATTCTAAGTGGCCTGATGGTCGCAGTCGAGACTTATGGAGATTGACCCAAAATCACAGGTTGTCGAGCGATCGAAGAAATTCCTTCGTAGCTCTGTTACCTTCTATGGCCGGCCGGGCCCAAATGAGCCAACCGGCCAGATAAGCAATGATCTGTATCTCTTGGTTACTGAGTTGTTCTAACACTGCCTCTCCCAGTTTCGTGAATATCCTGGGATCAATGTTGAGGCCGAAGGGCATGTCTTGAACACAAAGGCTTTCCTGCTTAGGTGGAAACCCAGATAAGAAGAGAAGTTTCGAGCTATAGGCGCAAGCTAATAGCGGTCGGTAAGATCGACAGAGGTGGTGACGGTCCCACGGGGAAGTAAGGTCCATACCTAAGAGATAGTCGTTTGATTGCTTTTTCTTGAGTAACCTTGTGGTGTACTCTTTCAGGACGGGAGTGTATTTCTGGGAGAAGGTCACTGGTGGAGGAGGAGGACCTTGAGGCCATTTTCATCTTAAACCGTTAGAGACTATGCTATGATCCCATAGACCGAGTCCAATGGTCACGAAAGTGGTAAAGTCTTCCCTCTACCAGGACCACCGCGTTGTGAGGGAGTGAATCTAGGTCCTTCCCTTCTCCGAGCCCCCTTTTTCCTAGGTCCGCCTTGATGTCGGGACTGTCTTCTACTCCTGTAGCTTCCTCTCTGGTGTCCATGAAAGGAGCCTGAGGGTTCGGATCTAGGGCTGCATGCAGGCAAAACATCCCAACGGAGTTGGACTGTGTACCTGGGGAATCAGTGAGGTAGACCACCTGATGATGGGGGGTCAGATACAAAATCGTCGAACCAGAGGAAGGCTGTGATGACGAGTGGGAAACCGACTATCAATTCCTGTCTGATAGAGGTCTCAGACAGAACGTACTTCCCACAACTGACCCGATCAGACCAACAAACGTGTAGGTCGAACTGGAAGGGCAGAGCCTGGAATTATCGTACCCCCCAGGCTGACAACATCCTGGTCCAGACAGATCGGGCCTGCCCTTTAGGGAATAATACCGTTACCTTCGGTACCTTGTCTAAGCTAACCAAGGCAATCTCTTTCAAACGAACGAATCCGTTGAATGGGAATTCTAGTACCTGGGAGTAAAATCTAGGTCCCCCAGAGGGAGGACGTCTATGCCCTCCAGATTTATGGTACCACCTATATCCGAGTTCCTGAACGGCACTGACTCACCACCCTACCTTAGAGCTCGTCATAGCCCCTTGGATTTCCTTAGAATGTGTTGCTTTTAGCCGTCACAGTCTATGCAGGGTAACATGAACATTAGGATCCTTTAATGGTCCTAGGTCGGTGACGTAGGTAATTGCAAAGCTGAAGGCTCAAAACTCATCCCCACATACCTGCCCGTCCATGGGGTCGTTGTCCAACCTTAGAGAGGACACTCCGAGGAGATAGGGACCTCTAGATGGAGCATTCCTTCCCAACTTCGATACCCAAGGGTGGAGAGCCTCTCTTTGCAGGCCAGAGAGAATCATCATCATCCTGATGGGAACCATGCAGGCGAACCTTCTGTAACACAAAGGGGACATAAGTCTGGATGTTCCTTGAACTTTGGTTAGCGATCCTATTCACAGGCTGGGATCAGCTGTATACTCTTAAAAAGCCATTTTAAAGACAAGTTATTTAATGTATTATCTTCTGGGGTATAGTGCGACACTTGCATTCATGAAATGTGACACTGTTGGCGCATTCGCCACTGGGTGGAAATTTATTTCTATCTGAACACTATGTTGTATGGATATTTATCCATATCTAGACATAGTTAGAATTGACTATGCATAAATATAGGCATAATTAATGTATTTCTATTTGAACACTATGTTGTATGGATATTTAGCCATATTTAGACAGTTAGGATTGAATATGCATAAATATAGGCATAATTAATTTAATTCTATTTGAACACGATGTTGTATGGATATTTATCCATATTTATACATAGTTAGAATTAAATACATGCATAAATATAGGCATAATTATTTTAATTCTATTTGAACACGATGTTGTATGGATATTTATCCATATTTATACATAGTTAGAATTAAATACATGCATAAATATAGGCATAATTAATTTAATTCTATTTGAACACGATGTTGTATGGATATTTATCCATATTTATACATAGTTAGAATTAAATACATGCATAAATATAGGCATAATTATTTTAATTCTATTTGAACACGATGTTGTATGGATATTTATCCATATTTATACATAGTTAGAATTAAATACATGCATAAATATAGGCATAATTAATTTAATTCTATTTGAACACGATGTTGTATGGATATTTATCCATATTTATACATAGTTAGAATTAAATACATGCATAAATATAGGCATAGTTACGTTCATAAATAATTTTTTTTTTTTTTTTTTTTTTTTTTTTTTTTTTTTTTTTTTTTTTTTTTTTTTTTTACACAGGTAAAACAAAAGATTGGCCACCCGTGGTCTGAGTGATCTCCGACTGTACCGGATCTCCGGTAACCATCCCCGGTACAAACAAAGGTCCGTCATAGTGACAACGTGAACCAGAGGAAATCTAATATTAACCTCAATGCTGATCGCCTGTACGATATCCGGTTAAGCCGGAGATTCGATGAAAAAGAAACCGTAATAATGAAACTGTGAAATCCTCATCGGTATCACATTGTTAACTCCGGTTCTGGACGTCTGCTTGATCTCTGTTTGTATGGGAGATCCGGTAGCAAAGGCTAGTCCCCGTGAGATCGTGACCGTCACCGGTACGATAACATTAACCTCAATGAATGTTTGAGTTATCTCCAGCGTAGCCGGAGATTCGATGAAAAAAGGGGCCGGAAAGGTGTAATTGAGATCAAACATGACAAAGGTTCGTGTGCAAAAAGGTCTCAGCCGGAGTCTGAGTGCCGGATTTCACCGTTGCACTCCAAATATCTGACTAGTTCTCACCCAATGAGTATCCATTATAGCGGCGTATAACTCAAGGCGGAGCTAAACATAACTCAAGGCGGAGCTAAGGGTGTCGGTATAAATCGAACCCAATTAATGACTCATACACCAACGTTCCTACTAATAGTGTTAGCTATATTAACAGTAACCACATCAATAAAACGTGTATAACATTAAACGTACTATCATCAACTCTGATAATAAGAGGAGGCCTGAATAACTCGTGAACGTATAAAAACGGAGAACGGGAAAATCACCTCCCTTACTCGAGCTAATAAACGAGCACCTTATGTTCTCACTCAAGGTTACATAATAAAAGCTAACATCACACAATAATATAAGGAAAGTAAAATAAAACTGATTGTTTTTATTTTATTTTTATTTTTCCTTTTTCTTTTTAATTTTTAGTCATTGTAATAACCAAAAACGAAGAATAACGACAACTTAACCAATAAATAAGGATATAGTCTAAATCGAGCCTTCCTGGGGCGAGTACAAACTAACAGACTAAATCGCAAACGTTTAAATCGCTATTCGGCCAAAACCATTGTTGGCACTATAATATCCAAATGTTTGTATATTTGTAATTTACCTAATGTCTGATAATGACATAAGGATAAATAACTTAAAGCAATCTGCCGACCTGCGAGGGTCGGGGAAGCAGTGACATGCCCTTAAAACTTAAAATAAATATAAACACCAGCCTTAGCTAAAGGCAAGGCAAATATAAGTGTTAAGTGTATGGGCGACCTCCGGTGAAGCCGGAGCGTAATGAGATGTCCTGAATAATGCCGTCTTAGCCAAAGGCAAGGCAAATATAAGTGTGAAGTGTATGGGCGACCTCCGGTGACGCCGGAGGATAATGAGATACTCTGAATAATTCAATTGTGGCTAATAATTCAATTGTGAAGATATAAAAGCCAAGCCGCAGCTAAGGGCTAAGGCTTAGATCATAGCAAAGCGTATTTACAAACTCCGGTGAGGCCGGAGGGAGAAGAAAGGTCCTGAATAATTATTGTGAATAAAAACACAATTGTAATAACAATGGCTATTGTGGATATGGCCGTGGCCTGAGACCGCAGTAAGGGCCACCGGAGGGTCGTATCTAAACAATATGAAGCCCGTCCCATGTAGTAAACAATATATAAATATAACAATAGAACGAAAGTCATTGAGAATCCCTCAAGCCGGAGTAGAACTCAAGGCGGAGTGGAAAACGTTCATAAACTACTCCCGAGCCGTAACGGGGAGAGGACGAACACGGACCAAAATAACGCTAACAATTGAAAAGTCACGAAAAATAAATAACTCGTAAGTTATCATCCACCCAGAGGGGGAGAGGTGAGGGAGGGAGAACCCGCTGAACGCACAAAACGGAAAACGGGAAATCCGCTCCCCCACTGGAGCTAAGAAAGAAAACGAGAGAAAGGGGTAACTCGTGACTGCGAACAGAAAACGGGGACCCCAATCTCTCGCTCTCTTGGACACAAAAACAGGACTAAAAATCACAAAACACTATTATAAACGTATAAAATAAAAATGTACATCCATATAACACTACGATCGAAGAATAGCATCCGTTAAAACTTAAAATAAATAGCACAGTCGAGTGACGAACGCCTCGGGCGGTTACTAAACAAAAACAAAGCTAAATCGCTATCTCGATCGTAGGCTGGACTTACTAGCAAAAAGTACCATGAGCATAAATACACAAAAAAATAAAAATAAAAATAATAACGGTTCTAAAGGCATAAGGCCAGGGACTTAACCAAGAACCTAAGTGACAGAGTACTAAACGGGCAGATAAAAATGAATTCCCAAGCAAGTGAACAAACAATGGCCGCCATGAAAGGCCAGACGGGAAATAATAAAACAGACTATACTGGATATAAAACACAAGCCCGGTACAATAAAATACTGTCAAAACAAACTATGGTACTTAACATTGGAATGTGTGAAGATGGAGCTTCGGACATGACAAAATAAATCCACGATAGATAAAAAAGACCGAGAGCACAACGAAACAATTCAACACATTGAATTCCAAAAAGAAGGATGATGTTCAGATGGCGCTCGCGTCGTGGCGTGGGTGGTGTGGCGCTGGTGGTTGGCAAGGGCCTTTGTATCGGCCCATCCCTTTGACGAAGGAATTAACTAAATGGAAGACAACCTGTGAATAGTGGATTTCACGCGCCTTTGCTTTATACACGACACCCTAAAGGTGCTCGCGCGAGGGTTGTAACCTCAGCATTCCATGCTTTTATCTTTCTCTGGTATAATTGGAAGGTTTTATCAGAAAAGGTATATAAGAAGGACTCTTTTCACCCAGCGCCACAGATCGACCCAGAAATAAATCTTTCTTATATAAACAATAAAAACTTCAAAAAACAAGAGGAAGAGAAATAAGATAGAATAGTGTGCCCAAGTGTAACCTCAAGCAAGAGAACTCTAACCCAAGACAGTGGAAGATCATGGTACAGAAACTATGGCAATACCCAAGACTAGAGAACATTAGTTTGATTTTGGAGTGTCTTTCTCCGAGAAGAGCAGCGAGAAGAGCTGCTTACCATAGCTAAAAAAGTCTTTTCTACCCTTACCAAGAGGAAAGTATCCACTGAACAACTACAATGCAGTAGTTAACCCCTTGAACAAAGAAGAATTGTTTGGTAATCTCAGATTTGCCTAGCCTAACCACCAAAGTAGGTCGAGTTTGGTGTCTTGCTCAATCGGTACCAGAGAGAGAAAAGTATCTGTAATCTGCGACCAGGCCAAGAGGAGAATCTGTGGTCTATAAAGTAAATAGTGTCTTCTTAGACGCCATTGCAACAATCATAAGTGGAGGCAACCGTGAGGAACAAGCCTCTCTAACGAGGTCAAGTGGCCTAGTACCATTACCTCGATATCCACACCCAATAAAATTGCTTATACTGTAATGCTTTAAGTTCTGAAGTCTCACTGGTCATGGTGCTGGATTGTAAGGAAGTAATTTTCATACATCCAAATGGTTCATGTTCATCATCCATACAATGAATGCTAAGCAATGATTTTAAAATACTGTACAGTAATAATGTAATGCACAGTATTTCGATGGGATGAAAATGGCTTTCCCTGATACCTTAAACTGTTAATCAGTAATAAAAGTACAGTAATAAAAACTTGCATAAGCAAATGACACTCCAGAACTAATTGTCTGCTCTCCCATTTTCTTCTTTCTTCCCACGTTATCCCAACATTAAGGGGTCGGTTGCCTATTGCGCCCTGTCCATTACATTCTATCAAAGGAATTCTTTTCCACCAAACCTCTTCTCTCCATATCATCCTTCACCTTATCTCATCATCTAATTCTCTGCCTTCCTCTTGATCTTCCCATTCTAACAGGTTCCTCCCAAGCCCTCCACATTCCCTCCCCACCACAAGCTTACACCATATCAGTTGTGACACTCTTATCACATCTGTAATCTTTACTTCTTCTGTCATTCTTCTTATTTTATCTTTTTCCAATCTTTCAAGCAATGATTTTCCCACAATTCATCTTACCATTCTCATCTCTTTTCTCGCTACCTACCTCCACTTCTCCACGGCTGCTTTTATCCTATTCTCAACTTCGGCCTCACATCCTCCTTCCTGACTTGTCTAAATTGTTCTAACGGTTTTATAACCGAGCCTCTACTTTCATGTATGGCTATCCAGTCTCTACCTTCCTCGCTGATCACCAGAACCTCAGTCTTACAAACATTTACCCTCAACCCACCCTTTTCCACATTCTCCTGCCACTCTGTAACTCTTCTCTTAAGTTCTCCTAATTTTCAGTAATAATCACCAAGTCATCTGCACATAGCAACTCAGCTCTACCCTGCTTAACAAATCCTTAATAGTTAACATGGATCTCAGTGGGAGACTGGGTTTTGGGGTTAGATGGGACAAAATATACTAGTGTAGCAAACATGACAAATTCGTAGATAATTTGTATTTTTCCTAGCTATTTATTAGGGGGTTATACTTTCGGCGGAGCTGAAATGATGAGCCATTAAAATTTAGCGAGGGTTAACTACCCACACCGCTAGTTAGCGCGGGGGGGGGGGGGTGTTAGCTTGCTACCACTCCCGTTCACACACCTGTGATTTACTTCACTTTGCTTGGAGGTAGGACTTCAAGGGGGATAGGGCTGGCGGGCAAGTTTGCATAAATAGCTAAGGTTTGTATAGTTAGGAAAAATACAAATTATCTACGAATTTCTCATTTGTTCCGTAAATGGAATACAAACCACGCCATTTATTAGGGGTGACTCACTCATTAGGAAGGGTGGACGTCCCTGCCAATCTGGCTTTTGGCTTTACCAGGGGGCTCCTTATCTGAGTATCTTAGTACCCAAAAATAAGGAATCCCTGCACTCGCTAAAACCTTGGACAAAGGTCTGCGGCCTATGCAAGCTGTGTGTTGAGACATGCAGAAGTGTGACTGTCTAGGTAAAGTTATTCTGAGTCATGTAGGAAAAACCTGATGTAACTAAGACTTTCCCAATACCACCTCGCCAGGGTATGGGGACACAACAGTATTAGCTTAATACTAGGTACACAAGGGAGCATGGTTTACCTACAGTGGTTTGAGGTCAGCTTATCCAGAGAACCCAGGATGCTGCTTTCCCCACGAGAGGGTAGGATGAAGAAAAGAATAAGAGCCAGTCAAATCTTTTCATTCACGCAGACTAAAACTAGGTAACATTGCCCTCAACCTTCTGCTATTTGTCCAATAAGGAGCTTGAGGTATACAACCAGCTGTTGTGCAGCCACCACTGGACCGATAGAGATCGTATCGAGTTCCTGTGGGTCACGTCTTGCAGGAGAAAGGTTGTGAAAGTCACCTGGAGCATTCACATCCTTGTAAAACCTGCATAACAGAGTAATCTGCTAAGATAGACTAGGGGCATAGCTATGCCCCTGACATCATGAGTCGTCATGTTGAGATGATGTTTTGGTGATCCTCCTCTAGTCTCTCTCAGTGGTGATGACAAGAGAAGGGACCAGGGTGAGCTGATGCCATTTTCTTAAGGTAGAGTCTCATACCTTTCCCTGGGTATAGTAACGGATGATCTGGATCGTCCGTTACCAAGTGGAGACTTGTGTAGGATCCGTCACCTCTGGAGACTGTGTCTGGCGACATACTCAAGGACGAAACTGAACATTGCCTTTTGCCCTTCTCATGAGTGGGCAATGTGGAAAGAGAGACCATGAAGTTCGCTGACTCGTATGGTTGCTATCAGTGTGTGTAGGAACATTGTCTTCTTAAATCAGTTGAAAATTTGTTGCCTGGTGAAGTGGAACATAAGGAGGTCTCTTTAAAGATCGGAGAATTTGAACCATGTTCCGAGAGGAAGGTCTCAATTCCGACAGGAGAAAGGCAAGTTGTAAGTCTGTATGAGTTAGGAAAGGTCTATTGATGAGAGGATGTCCCTTCCTTTCAGTTTGAAGGTGAAGGATCAAGGTTGAGTGATCATCTTTACCTGTCGAAACTGAATAGGAAGTCTTTTCCTCTAATATATACTCGAGGATTCCGCTATTGCTGGAATAGAGGTATCGAGTGGAGATAGACACTTTCACATGACACCAACCACACAAGATGTTATACTGCTTGGTAGACTGATGCTGAGGAACTCCTCAGATATCTAGACAACCTTTTCACAAAAGAGGTAATGGGTAGTCTTCAGGCGTACAATCATAGCAAAGCTATAGCTTGTGGTAGGTGTCGAAGAGGGTTGTCTGTGATGTGGAGAGGGTTCTCTTGGAGAGACTATCACAAGCTGCAAAAGGTTTGGAAACCGTTCTGCATAATGCCATAGCGGAGCTAGGAGAGTCCTTGAGAGGCTGACCGATGTTCTAGCCTTCTTGAGTGCCCATCTTCAGACAAAACAGGGACGAGACGTAAACGTCATTGTTGTACCAACCGTTGTTGGCCTGTTTTTTGCCAGAGAGCCTTGGGGTGTAGGGCAGGGGAGCAACGGCAGCCTGAGGTTCAGGAGCGTTGCGAACAGATACCTAGTTGGAGGACCATACAGTCGGGACTTTGTTGGCTACAAGGCGATCCAAAGACCATTTGGTATACCTTATCTGAGATGCTGTGCACAGATTATCGGCAAGCACATTCCTTTCGTCTGGAATGAAGCCGGCTGATAGTGGCACCGAACGGACTTAGGCCCATCTTAGTGTTTATGCTGTTGGATGGGAAGAAGCTAAGAGCAAGTTCCTTCTTGTTTGCCGATGTGAGCCTCTGTGGTGTGTTGTATTGTCACATCACTGAGTGGTCTGTTAGGAACCAATGAGGCCGCTAAAGGACCGGAAAGTTAGCCTTCATCTCTTAAAAGATTTAAGTGAAGGTACTTTTGGACCCTGTCCAGAGGGTTGAGGTCGTGTGGTGCAGCATTATGGTCCTTCCTCTCTTCTTTTGATGTGTTCTACGCACAGCATCAAGTCCGAGGGGTGTGGAAGGATGAGAAGGTTATACCGCTCTGTAGATTCTCGACTGACACCCATCCCTTGAGGTTCGTCCAAACTTCTGGTCCCATAGGGGTCAGAATGTCTGGGGGATCGAGGGCTTGATTCCAGTCAGACTCAAGTTACTCTGGGATGGGAGTTCTTCTCGTTTTGAGAAAGTTTGCAGAGATTGGTGTCTAGAATCATTCCCAGATACACCAGTCTTCTGGGAGGGAAGTAGAGAAGACTTCCGCAGGTTTACCTTGATCACTGGATCTTGGTAAAAAGACTTCAGCAGTTCTGGTGCTAATGCAAGGTTGCCACTAAGTCTGCTAAGGTCAGTCAGTCGTCCCGAAACGGAGGAGACAGAAGCCGATCCTGTGAGACCAGGATGGGTATAGTGGAAAGACCGAAGCACAGTGCCCTTAACTAGTGTTTCTTGTTTGTCTAGACTGAATCTTCCAACCTTCCTAGATGGATGGTTTGGGCCTGGAAGTATGTGTCCATTAGGTCCAGTGTGCAAATGAAGACCTGAGGTCTTAGCCCTTGTTCGAACCCCAAAATGGTGTGGACATCGACCCAAAGGGACAGCTCCTTGCGGATCCTTTTGCATGGGAGATTGTTGACGCTGGGGTCTTGACTCGTGGCGTAAAGGATCAGACGCGATACCCCGTGTAAGAATTCTTCCCTGAGAGAGAATTCCTTCAACTAACAGAAGGAAGGAAACGCTTAGCCCTGCTATGAGTCTTGATGGGATTGATGCTATTCCTTAGAATAGAATCAATCTGGCAAATGTTAATCAATGGTTAACGGTTGGGTGTGGTGGTTACTGTGCAGTTGGAGAGTGCTCGCAAGTAGTCCCCTGGCGACAAGCCATTGTTGAAGGTTGTCGATCGTTTGCTGATCACTTTAGTGTGATGGCGAACGGCCAGTAGCGAGAAATATGTTGTATACCTTCTGATCTAGGGAACTACAGGCAGAGGTTGACTAGTAAGTCTGAGTCATGAACTGCTGGCGAATTGCCGATGATTGGTGAATCGGCCGTCTAAGCCGAGGATGGTAACTGACAGGCAGATGAAGGCTGTCTGGTCAGTCAGCAAATGAGTTGGTAATCTGCTTTGACAGCCATGAGAGACAGCAGAATGGTTTAATGATAGTCAGTTGGTGATAGTAAGCCATTGATGATCAGCGATCGATCATGGACCGGTGAGCTAGAGATCAGCAAGCTGACTATGGTCCCTCCTGGTTGGTCAGAGATCAGCAAGCTGGCGATGGGCTGGTCAGAGATCAGCGAGCTGAGTTCAATGATCGAAGAAAGATGAGCTGCCTGATCAACAAGCTGATGACTGGTTATTGACTAGCAGTCAGTGATTGGAACGCTAGCAATTGGAGATCGTTAGTCATTGGAGGGACTAGAGGTCAATGATCAAGCTGAGCTAGCAATTGGCAATCTGGTGATCGGCGAGCTAGCAATCAGCAAACCGTGAACTAGCCATTAGCAAACAGTGATCTAGAGATCAGTCTGTTGATGCTTTCTTGTTTGCTGATGGTGGTCTGTCAAGGAAAAAGAAACTTCAGAAGAGACAGGGACCAAGGATTCCCCATTTTGATTCCCCTTAGAAAATGAAATTTTCGGGATCTTGAATCCTTCTGTGAAGCCTCTTTCCTCTTTTCCCGGAGGCCATGTTATGCGTTTGCAGGGAGAGGAATGGGGCAATGGTGACCTGTCCAAAAAGTTTTATTCCTTTTATCTGCCTATTGCACCAGTGTGAAGGAAAGTACTGGTGCAATGGCACACAGGATGATGCTGGTGCTCAGGTTCTGCTGAAGCGCAGTTTCCGGTCAATGCGCAGAAGAGCACTAACAGGGAAGCGCTGGTTCTTTCTGAAGAGTTGGCGCATTGGCAAGCGCAAGTGAGCAGGAGGGTACTGGATATGAGAGCGCAGGGGAGCGCTGGCGTGCAGTAAGGCACTGTGTAGTTTTGTGCAGTCACCCTAGAATGTGCCGAAGCGTGTGACTGGTTGCGCAAGGGTGGGTGCATTGGCGCGTGCAAGGAAGACTGCTTGGCACGCGCGGAAGACCATTGGGGCACGTGCGGAAAACCATTGGCGTGCAGAAAACTAATGGCGCGCTCGCACAGAAAACCACTGGCGCGGAAGACAGTTGGAGCATGCGCAGGCTTGCGGAAGACCGCTGGCGCGCGCGTAGAAAACCGTTAGCGCACATGCGCGCAGAAGATTGTTGGCGCGCGCGCAAGGAAGCAATGGTGTGCATGACAATGCTTGCAGGAGGGAGCTGGTGATCCTCAGAAAAGTCCAAGGACTAACTGTAGCGTAAGGTAGTGCTGGTAGGTCGGCAGGTCAGCTGGCAGGACGACTGGGATGAGCCCTTAGGAAGGGCAAACATCCACGATGGAGACCGTAAAAGGTCCACGGAAGAGTCCACAGTCCAAGAACTAACAACGGCGTAAGGTTGCGTTGGTAGATCGGTAGGTCAGCTGGTAGGACTTTCAGGAACTGGGATGTGCCCTTTGGAAGGGCGAGCATCCACCGATGGGGACAGTAAAAGGTCCGGGGAGGAGTCCAAGACCCAAGTCCAAAGGACTACCAGCGGCGTAAGGTTGCATTGGTAGATCAGCAGGTCAGCTGGTAGGACGATCAGGAACTGGGATGTGCCCTTTGTAAGGGCGAACATCCACTGATGGCAACCGTGAAAGGTCCATAGAAGAGTCCAGGACCGAAACTCCACGGACTAAGTTGCAGCGCAAGGTTGCGCTGGTAGGATGATCAAGAACTGATGAAGCCCATGAGGGCCGGTAGACCAGCAAGCTGGCCTTAAGAGGAGTCCAGGACCGAAGTCCACAGACTAAGTTGCAGCGAAAGGTTGCGCTGGTAGGTCTGCTGGTAGGATAATTAGGAACTGATGAGCAGAGTGATCCTCCGAAGAGGTGTCTCTATGAGTGGCCTCTCTCGCGAACGAGAGAGGTGAACAATTCGTAGAAGAGACTTGATGACGCCCATGATGACACCCGTGAGGGCCGGTGGATCAGCAAGCTGACCTTCAACAGTAGCGATCTTCCGAAGAGGAGTCTCTAAGAGTGGCCTCCCTCGCGAACGAGAGAGGTAAACACTCCGTAGAAGAGACTTGCCAAGGCTGTGCTCCGTCCCTGAAGGAAGAGAGACTCAGCAAGGGGGGAGAAAAGTCTGGGCGAAGGCAACAACAGCAGTCGGAGACGATGAATTTATTAAGATGTGGGAAGTTCTCTCTTGGAAGGGAGAAACAATCTCACACCTGGGGAGGAAACTTTCCCTCGGAAGGGAAGTTGTCAAACCCCTGGAGGCGAGCCTCCTGGTTAACGTTCTAAGATGATCTGAAGTGCTGGTCATATTGTCACGGGAGTACTTCTGAGAGAAGGGATGACGCCCATGACGTCCTCTGAGGGACGGCAGTGACAGTAGATTCCCCAGGCATGAACAGAATAGCTCTGCTTCGTCGGTACTCTTAGTCGAACGAAGAAAACCGCATAGTTAACTAGGAAGAAATAAAAATGACAAATTCGGAGATAATTTGTATTTTTCCTAACCATACAAACCTTAGCTATTTACATAGGGTTTACTTTCGGCGTAGCTGAAAATGACGAGCCATTAGATTTTTAACGAGGGTTAACTACCCCCGCGCTAGTTAGCAAGGGGGTAGGGGAAGGGGTAGCTTGCTACCCCTCCCCCCTCCACACACCGGTGAGCTGCCTCAGTTCACTTAGAGGTAGGACTTGTCTTGGGGGACAGGGCTGGCGGGCAAATATATGTAAATAGCTAAGGTTTGTATGGTTAGGAAAAATACAAATTATCTTCGAATCTGTCATTTGTTCCGTAACCGAAATACAAACCACGCTATTTACATAGGGTGACTTACCCCTTAGGAAGGGTGGAAAGTCCCCAGCCTTACTGGCTTTGGCTTTACCCAGGGACTCAGAATCCGAGTGAGTAGCACTCGAGAAAAAGAGTCCCTGCACCTCACAAGTGTGGCCTACATAAGTTGTGTGTGGAGGAAGAGTGTGACTTGTCCTAGGAAGTTGACCTGGAGTCCTTTAGATGGAATTCTAGGCTAGGACGTTCCCAATACCACCTCGTCAGGGTATGGGGGACGCGACAGTATTAACTTAATACTAGGAACACAAGGGAGCATGGTTTACCTGCAGAGGTTGAGGTCAGCTATGCAGAGACCAGGATGCTGCTTTCCCCAAGAAAAGTAAGGGCCAGACATACTCTTTCATTCACGCAGACTAAGACCGGGTAACAATGCCCTCAACCTTCTGCTACTTGTCCATTAAGGAGCCTGAGGTTAGACCAGCTGTTGTGCAGTAACCACGGGCCGATAGAAAAGGTATCGAGGCTCCTGTGGGTCACGTCCTGCAGGTAGTGGGCTGTGAAGGTCGTTTGACGCTTCCAGACCCCAGCTTGTAGCACCTGCGTCACAGAGAAGTTTCTCTTAAAGGCCAGGGACGTAGCGATGCCCCTGACGTCGTGTGCCCTAGGGCGACGTGACGGAGGAGGGTCAGGATTCAAGGCGTGATGGATAACCCTTCGAATCCAAGCCGAGATGGTGTTTTTGGTGACCCTCCTCTTAGTCCTTCCCGTGCTTACAAACAACGCTTGCTCGCGGGGACGAACTGCAGCTGTTCTCTTCAAGTAACGCCTCAGACTCCTCACTGGGCATAATAGCAGATGGTCTGGGTCACTTGTTACAGAACGGAGACTCGTGACCCTGAAGGAGTCGAACCATGGGTCCGGCACTCCAGGGTTCTGAGTCTTGGCAACAAACTCAGGGACGAACCTGAACGTTACCTCCCCCCATCACCTTGAATGGGCGATGTCGTATGAGAGACCATGAAGTTCACTAACTTGTTTGGCAGAGGCCAACGCGAGTAAGAAAGCCATCTTCCAAGTCAGGTGGCGATCAGAGGCCTGGCGTAATGGTTCGAAGGGAGGTCTCTTCAGAGCCCTGAGAACCCGAACCACGTTTCATGGAGGTGGTCTCACTTCCGACTGAGGGTAGGTAAGCTCATAGCTAAGTATGAGTAAAGAGAGTTCTAGCGAGGAAGAAATGTCCACTCCTTTCAGCCTAAAGGCCAGACTTAAGGCTGAGCGATAGCCTTTCACCACCGAGACCGAAAAGCGCATTTCTTCCCGCAAATACACGAGGAACTCCGCTATTGCTGGAATAGTGGCATCAAGTGGAGAGATACCCCTCCCACAACACCAACCACAGAAGACTCTCCACTTCGCCTGGTAGACTCCCGCGGAGGACTTTCGCAGGTGACGAGACATTCTTTCCGCAACCTGTTGCGAAAAGCCTCTCTCCGTGAGGAGACGCTGGATAGTCTCCAGGCGTGAAGTCGAAGCGAGGCTACGGCTTTGTGGAAGATGTTGCAATGTGGCTGTCTGAGTAGCTCGTGTCGTGGGGGAAGTTCTCTCGGAAGTTCCGTCAGGAGTTGCAGAAGGTCCGGGAACCATTCCGCGTGATGTCATAGCGGAGCTATCAGGGTCATAGACAGGTTGACCGATAGTCTGGTCCTGTTGAGCACCCTTCTCATCAGACAAAATGGTGGGAAGGCGTACATGTCAATGTTGTCCCACCGCTGTTGGAAAGCATCTTGCCAGAGAGCCTTGGGGTCAGGGACTGGGGAGCAGTACAGAGGCAGCTTGAAATTCAAGGCTGTCGCAAACAGGTCCACCGTCGGGGAACCCCACAAGGTCAGGACTTTGTTGGCTATCTGAGGATCCAAAGACCACTCGGTACTCACTATCTGCGAAGCTCTGCTCAGACTGTCGGCGAGCACATTCCTCTTGCCAGGAATGAAGCGAGCTGATAGTGTTATCGAGTGGACTTCGGACCACCTCAGAATCTCTACTGCAAGATGGGATAGCTGTTGTGAAAAGGTACCTCCCTGCTTGTTGATATAAGCCACTACCGTGGTGTTGTCGCTCATCACCACCACGGAGTGGCCCGCCAGGGTCCGTTGGAACTGTTGAAGAGCCAGATACACGGCCTTCATCTCTAGCAGGTTGATGTGTAGGTACTTTTCTGATTCTGACCAAAGGCCTGAGACCCTCTGGTTCAGAATGTGGGCCACCCACCCTTCTTTTGACGCGTCCGAAAACAGCGTCAAATCCGGGGGAGGGACGAGAAGATCCACTCCCTTTCGTAGGTTTTCGTTGATCAGCCACCACCGCAGGTCCGCCTGTTCCGTGGGTCCTACAGGGACCAGAGAGTCCGGGGAATCGGAGCCCTGACTCCACCGGGACTTGAGCCGCCATTGCAGAGATCTCATCCTGAGACGGCCGTTCGGGACCAGACGGGCCAGGGAGGCTAGGTGACCTAAAAGACGCAACCATGATTGGGCTGGAAGCTCTCCCCGCCTGAGGAAGGGCTCTGCCACCCTCCTCAGCCATGCTATCCTGTCGTCTGATGGAAAGGCTTTGTGGAGATTGGTGTCTAATAACATGCCTAGATAAACCAGTCGTTGGGACGGCTGCAGAGAGGACTTCTCGAGATTTACCATGATCCCCAGATCTTGGCAAAGTCCCAGAAGCCTGTCTCGGTGTCGAAGTCTGCCAGGATCAGCCAGTCGTCCAGATATCGGAGGATACGGATGCCGTTCCTGTGCGCCCATGACGAAATCAGGGTGAACACTCTGGTGAACACCTGAGGTGCTGTGGAGAGACCGAAGCACAGTACCTTGAACTGGTAGGTCTTGCTGTCTAGGCTGAATCTCAAGTACTTCCTGGAAGACGGATGGATTGGGATCTGGAAGTACACGTCCTTCAGGTCCAGTGTGCACATGAAGTCTTGTGGTCTCACTGCAAGTCTGACCGTGTCCGCTGTCTCCATGCTGAACGAAGTTTGCTTGACAAACTTATTCAGAGCTGAGAGATCGATGACGGGTCTCCAGCCTCCAGATGCCTTCTTTACAAGAAAGAGTCGACTGAAGAAGCCTGGGGAGCCGTGGACGACCTCTTGGAGAGCATCCTTCTTGAGGATGGTCTCAACTTCCGCCCGAAGGGCCAACCCCTTTGCCGATCCCATGGCATAGGAGCTCAACGACACTGGATTCGCTGTCAGGGGAGGCTAAGATGTTGTGAATGGGACGCGATAACCTTGGCCGATCACAGAGACCGTCCAAGAATCGGCCCCATGTTGCTGCCACCTGTGCACGCAACTTTGTAGGCATCCCCCCACAGGTGGACACGTGGGGGGACTGCCACTCCTAGCGTTTACGGCCACGGCCGCTCCCTCTAGGAGTTTTGCCTTCCCTGGAGGACTTGCCACCCCTCTTGTCCTTGACAGGAAAGGGCTGAGGCTTAGACACTTTCGTCTTAGCTGCCGGAGCCTGCTTTGGTGTCCTGCGAGGCTGCTGTTGATGTTGTTGTGGAGCTGGAGGCCTGTAGGGCCGAGATGTGAGGGCCCTTTGGAGGAGCGAATCCTGGTTCGACTTCCTCCACCTCTCAGCTGTGCGTTCCACGTCCTTGGGCTCAAACAAGCTTCCTCCAAGGATGGAGGAGTGTCTGAGCCTGCAGACATCCACGGCGGGGACCTTCGGATGGAACTTCTCGGTCACCGCATCACGCCGCTTCAAGATCGAGTTGGCCCACAGGTTGGTAACCTGGTGGGCCAGGAACTCAATGGAGCGAGTGCCCGAGAGGAGGAAGGTCTCCAGGCCCTTCCTATTGCTCTCCTTAGACAAGTCCTCGGAGCGCAATAGGATGCCCAGAGAACCCAGCCAGACGTCCAGCCACGAAGTGGCCTGCATGGCACACTTCGCAACCTTCTCCTGGCTCAGGATCTCCGAAGCTGAGAATGTCACCTGCCGGGATGAGAGCTTCTCAAGCGGAGTTCCTCTTGTGAGCTCTTCCACCGAGTGGTGGAGGGGAAGAGCTAGGCTGGACTCCCCCATTATTTCAAAATACCTCCTCTGCTGTAAACGAGGAGGTGGGAGGAGTCTGTTCCCGGCAGAGGAACGGCTGGAGGAGGCGAGATCCGAGAGCTGAGCTTCGACCTTGTCTCTGGCACTCTTCACCCCCTGGGACCAAGGCAAAGCCGCGCTGGCCCTTGGGGGTTTGTGGGTACCATATAGACTTGGTCTAGGACCATATCCTTGCCTTCGCGAGGGGCGATCTCCGGGTCCTTGAACCTGTTGAGTTGCCTCATCAGATTCAAGACCTGCCAGAAGGCATGCTCAGACTCATGCTGCTCTCCTCCCTGTGGACTGGCAGCTAAGTCTCCCGTCCCCAGAGGCTCTTCTTGGGGAGACACGTGAACATTCTCCCGGGGTCTGGTTGGCTCTGGACGGATCCGCGAAGACGACTTAGGAATCGTCTTTGAGTCCTTGGGTTCCCTCCTGGGCGGGATACAGGACTCCAGCAAAGAGGTCTGGAAGGTACCTTCCACGCGAGACGTTTCTCTTCCTCGAGGTGGGGTTCCTCCCATTGGTGCTGTGGGAGAGGCCCTCGCCTCGCTGGACTCTCCTGAGGAGGGAAAGACTTTGTCCACAGGAGAAGGAGAAAACGACCGCGAAGGGGATGGAGCGTTCCTGATGGACCTCTTAGGAGCCAACTTCTCCCTGGGAGAAGTCACCACGAAGTCCACTCCTCTCCTTCTCTTCAGCGGGGGCGAGTCTGTCCTTGGCTTGAGTCCCAGATCAGCGAGGGCCGGCTTCACAGCCTGAACCACCGCTTTCATCAGGTGACCAAACCAAGACTGACAGGTTACGGACGCAGTGTCCGTAATCCCCGCTGGAGGGAAGGGGATCTCCTGATCCTTCGGAGTGGACGAAAGGGAAGAATGTTCCCTAGACCTCTCCGGAGACTCTTCCTGGTCCTGGGTACGAGACCTGCGCTTGCGCGGTGGCGGTCTGGAAGTACGCGTCCCTGTCGTAGGCACGAGCTGCGGAACCCGGGGAGAATGGGGGTCGCGCTGGCGCTCGCGCGATGGAGCATTCAAGGTATCGCGCGCGAGGGGCTGCTGGAGCGCGGGAGAGCGGGCGCGCTGGCGAGTGGGCGCGGGCGAACAAGCGCGCGAGGGAAGAGATCGCTGTCTGTCAGGAGAATGGTGAAGCGCAGGAGATCGACGGTGCACTGGAGATCTATGGCGCGTGGGCGAGCGATGGTGAGTCGGCGAGCGATGGCGCGTCGGCGAACGCTGGCGCGTTGGCGAGCGATGGCGCGCTGGCGAGCGATGGGGCGTTATGGCGCGTTGGCGAACGATGGCACGTTGGCGCGTGATGGCGCGTTGGCGAACGATGGCGCGTAGCACGTGCAGGCGACCAACCGCGCGCAGGCGACCAACCGCGCGCAGGCGATTTAGCACGTGTGCATGTCAGAGACCTGTGGCGATCCGAGTCATGGGCGCGCTGGCACGTTGGCGAGCGCTTGCGCACAGGTGAAGGATCGCACGGGCACTCAGGAGATCGCGGGCGCTCAGGAGATCGTTGGCGCGCAGGAGGGTGTCGACGCGCAGTCAGCTGGGGTGCAGGAACAGGTGGCGGGGAAACGCGCAAGGGCGAATGCTCGCGGTCGGGCTCAGGAGATGAAGACTCGTGGGCGCGTGGACGTGCAGAAACTCTTGAAGTGCGCACCGGGGAGCGTGCGCGCTGTTGCGCAGGCGCAGATGGGCACACAGGAGCACGAGGGCGAGGCGAAGGAGTAAAGTCCTTGCCTGCGTCCAGATCCGAAGATCTAGGACACGCGGGCGAGCGTTGGCGCGTAGGGCGCGCATCAGGAACAAGGTGCGCAGGTGCGCGCTGACGAGCAGGAGATCGTGTGCGCTCAGGAGACCGATGGCGCGCCTGGCACGCAGCAGGAACAGAAGGGCGCTGACGGCTAACAGGGGAGCGCTGGCGAGCAGGAGAGAGCTGGCGAGCAGGCGAGCGCTGGCGAGCAGGCGAGCGCTGGCGAGCAGGCGAGCGCTGGCGAGCAGGCGAGCATTGACGAGCAGGAGAGCGCTGGCGAGGTGAGACTGATGGCTGCAACTCAGGAGAGCGCTTGTGCGCTACTGTGCGCGAACGCGCAGCTGAGCGCGCAGGGGAACCCTGACGCGCAAGGGAACCCTGACGCGCACGGGAACCCTGACGCGCAAGGGAACTCTGACGCGCAAGGGAATTGCCCACACCGTAGGCGACATCCCTTTGCCCCGAAGGGACCGGTGCCCATCGGGTGACGGGTTGAGAAGGCGCCTGCTGCGCATCTGCAACCAGAGGTGAAGGTAGGCCGGAAGGACTGGAAGGTCTGGCAGGCATAGGAGATCGCGAGCAAACTGCGGAGAGGTCCAAGGACGTGGCTGCTACGGTCTGCTTCCGACGAGGAGAATCCTCTGCAGGGGAAGGCGGCGGAGACGACTCGAAGAGGCGCCTCTTCACTCCCTTATAGGGAGAGGGGAGGCCCCAACGGCAAAGAGGAGAACGAGCCTTACGGCGAAGGCGGCCACGAGGAAGGTCATCGACATCGTCGGTCCTCCGAAGAGGAGTCTCTGTCAGTGCGCTCCCCCGGGGAGGAGACGCACCCGCAGGAGAGACCGTGGGACTCAACTTCCCCTTCGAAGGATGTTCGGAAGAGGAGGCAGAGCCTTCAGCAACATCCGCAACAGCAGCAGCAGCAGAGGTTTGACCAGACCCATCGGAAGCCTCTGCCACAACCACGTCGACAATAGACAGAGGGTCTACCTCTGCTATTACCGGCGATTGTTTGACAGCAGCCCCCCACTGGATAAGGTCAAACAGGGCTTCCTTGGAGGGCAAGCCCTTTAGCCCCAAGGAAGCCCAAAGCTGAAAGAGATCATCATTAGAAACAGCATTAGGGTCATCATAATGAGAATCAAAATCCTCCTCCGGAGGAGGAGGGGGAGCCGCCCCGCTACGGGAGGCAACGCCCTCTCCCGCACCCCAAGATCGGGAAACAGAACAATGGCCTACGCTACCACTCAACGGTCTCTCGCGAGAGGCCGACCGAGTGGGAGCTTCGGAGGAGGTTTGGGCGGCGGAAGAAGAGTCCTTGGAGCCCTCCTTCTTCAAGGCAACCCTTGAAGGAGAAAGGTCTCTCTTGGACTTCTTCTTACGCCGCCGAGCAAACCTCTCTCACTGGGAGGTAGACCACTCCCTGCACTCACTACACCTTAAGTCTCTAGCACACCGTTGACCTCGACACTGCGGGCAAGGGTGTGAGGATCCGTCTCGACCGCCGACATGAAAGTACCACAGGGGCGGCCGGAGAGTCCAGGGCATTTGCGCATAATTGCGATGAAGGTAGAGGCCAACTTCCAAACACACAAAGTCTGAGAAAAAGAAAAAACAGATTAAGGCTGTCAAAAGCGAGGACGAAAGACAAACACGTCTGCTCATCGTCCGAGCCAAAAGTGAAGTGAGACATTTCACCGGTGTGTGATGGGGGAGGGGTAGCAAGCTACCCCTTCCCCTACCCCCTTGCTAACTAGCGCGGGGGTAGTTAACCCTTGTTAAAAATCTAATGGCTGGTCATTTTCAGCTACGCCGAAAGTAAACCCTATGTAAATAGCGTGGTTTGTATTTCGGTTACGGAACAATTAATCATTTAACAGATAAATTCCCAAGGGAGTAACTCCGAAAAGGAACCCCAAGGGAACAACATACAAATAAGTATTGCGCCCTTCCTTCCCCAGTCGACATCCACGGGAGAAGGGAGGAGCGGAGTAACTGTAATAAAATCAGAATTACAATTATTTAAATCAGCTAAGAATATTCACTAATAGTGAGAACCACTGATCCTCCGAAGGGAAATGTTCCCCACGGAGAAAAGCTGAAAAATTATCTTTTCATAATAAAATAAATTTTTGAACATACTTACCTAGTGGTTATATAAAAATAGCTTTAGTCCCTGACGTCCAGCAGAAATTCAAAACTCGCGGCAATCACAGACTGAGTAGCCAGGTGTACCACCAGTGCCCTCTCTCACGAGGTACCTGGAACCAATCCATGAGTCCTCAGATCTTCCATGCCCATAGGTCTCTAGAGGGGGGGAGGGGGGAATTAGATTTTATATAACCATCGGGTAAGTATGTTCAAAAATTTATTTTATTATGAAAATATCCTTTTTAACCATCAGATTTAGCCGGTGGTTATATAAAAATAGCTGATTGACACCCTTGGTGGAGGGTCAGAGACAGCCAACATTGGAATTTTTACTTAAGAGTTAATAAACAAGCTTAAGGGTTCATACCTGATAAGGAACCTGACTTCAATGATTCTCTGCCTCATTATGTCAGATTTCCTTATGAGATCCAGCGATCCACCCAGGGGCTGAAGACCTCTAGGAGCTGTCAAACTGGTGTAAATACCTCTATGTGACAGGACCTCATCCAATACCCTTGTTCCGGGTGCTCTCAAGGAACAAAATTGACCACCTGACTAAAATCAATGATTGCGGAAGACTGTCGACCACCTGACTAAAATCAATGATTGCGGAAGACTGTCGACCAATCTCCACAAACAGCCATAAAAATACAAAAGTTCCAAGAGAAGAAAAAGGGTACTAGGATTAAGGGAATGTAGTGGTAGATCCTTCCCCCACTACTGCACTCGTTGCTACGAATGGTCCCAGAGTGTAGCAGTCCTCATAAAGAGTCTGGACACGTTTCTAGTAATGTGAGGCGAACACAGAATTACTCCTCCAAAAGGTTGTGTCCATAATGCTCTGCAAAGATCGATTCTGCTTGAAAGCTACAGAAGTTGTTACAGCTCTAACTTCATGCGTCTTCACTTTCAGCAGTTTGAGGTCTGCCTCACCGCAGTGTGAGTGAGCCTCTCTTATCAAGAGCCTGATAAAAAATGATAGGGCGTTTTTTGACATCGGTAACGAGGGCTTCCTGACCGAACACCAAAGAGCTTCTGACCTGCTTCGTAACTCTTTAGTTCTGTCCAGATAGAACTTCAGTGCTCTCACAGGGCACAGGACCTTCTCCAATTCTTCATCAACCACATCGGAAAGGTCTTCACCAACCACATCGGAAAGGTTCGGAATCTCGAAAGACTTAGGCCATGGATGAGAAGGGCGTTCGTTCTTGGCCAGGAATCCAAGTTGCAAGGAGCAGATAGCTTTGCCGTTTCTGAAGCCAATATTCTTGCTAAAAGCATGAACCTCACTGACTCTCTTAGCTGTTGCCAGACTAACCAAGAAAAGTCTTCAAAGTGAGATCTTTAAAAGAAGCAGAGTGTAAGGGCTCAAACCTGTCACTCATGAGGAACTTCAAGACAACATCCAGATTCCAGGCTGGTGATTCCTGTTGTCGCTCCTTAGATGTCTCAAAGGATTTGAGAAGATCCTGTAGGTCCCTATTACCAGAGAGGTCCAAGTTCCTGTGCCTGAAGACGGCCACTAACATACTCCTGTACCCCTTGATAGTAGAGGAAGAAAATTTGCATTTTCTTCTAAGGTCTAAAAGGAAGTCAGCAATCTGAGTTACAGAGGTATTGGATGAGGAAACTGAGTTGACTCTGCACCATTCTCTAAAAACCTCCCACTTGGACTCGTAAACCTTGATGGTAGAAGTCCTCCTTGCTCTAGCGATAGCCCTAGCTGCCTCCTTTGAAAATCCTCTGGCTCTTGTGAGTTTTTCGATAGTCTGAAGGCAGTTAGATGTAGAGCTTGGAGGTTTTGATGGTGTCTCTCCAAGTGTGGTTGTTTGAGTAGATCTACTCTTAATGGGAGGCTTCTCGGGATGTCCACAATCCATTCTAGTACCTCTATGAACCATTCTCTTGATGGCCAAAAGGGAGCCACTAGAGTCAATTTGGTTCCCTCGTGTGACACGACACAAACTTTTGCAACACCTTGTACACAACTTTGAATGGGGGGAACGCGTACATGTCCAGGTGAGACCAATCCAATAGGAAAGCATCTATGTGAGCCGCTTCAAGATCTGGAACTGGGGAGCAGTAGGTCTCCAGCCTTTTCGTTTTCGATGTTGCGAACAGGTCTATGGACGGACGACCCCAAATCTGCCATAGATTCTTGCAGACCTCTTGATGCAATGTCCATTCCGTGGCCAGAACTTGATTTCTCCTGCTGAGGCTGTCTGCCATCACGTTCTTTTCTCCTTGGATGAACCTTGTAAGAAGGGTTACGTTCCTCTCCTTTGCCCAAACGAGAAGAATCTTTGCAGTCTCATAAAGGGACCTCGAGTGAGTTCCGCCTTGTTTGGCTATGTAGGCCAATGCTGTAGTGTTGTCGACGTTGACCTGCACCACTTTGTTCAATACCGACCCTTCGAAACCTTTGAGGCCCAACAGGACTGCTAACAGCTCCTTCTGGTTGATGTGGAGGCTCTCCTGATCTCTTGTTCACTGACCCGAGATCTCCAACTTGCCCAGTGTTGCTCCCCACCCCGACTCCGAGGCGTCGAAACACAACACAAGGTCTGGGCTCCTTTGTTCCAGTGAGAGACCTTCCTGAAGTTTGCCCGGATCGTTCCATCACTGGAGGCAACTTCTTACTGGTTCCGTAAGGGGAATGCTTTCCATCTCTAGGCTCTTTTCTTTGTCCCAATGATGATTGAGGTGGAATTGAAGAGGACGGAGATTCAGTCTTCCCAGGGAAACAAACTGTTCCAGCAAGGAGAGGGTTCCCAGCAGACTCATCCACTCTCTCACAGAACAAATTATTTTCTCTAGAAAAGTACGAAGTTTCAGGAGGGCTTGTTCCGTCCTTGAGGGTGACAGAAAAGCCCGAAAAGCTAGACTCTAAATCTCCATCCGCAAATAAAGGATCTTCTGGGATGGAATCAGTTGGGACTTTTCTGTGTTTACAAGAAGACCCAGTTCTTCTGACAATCTCAATGTCATTTGCAGATCCTCCAGACAGCGATTGAAGGAATGAGCTCTGAGTAGCCAGTCGTCCAGATACAAGGAGGCTCTGACGCCTCTTTAGTACAGTATGCTCGCTACATTTAACATAAGCTTCGTGAAAATTAGAGGAGCGGTGCCGAGGCCGAAACATAAGGCCCGAAACTGGAAGACTTCCTTCCTGTAAACGAACCTCAGGTAACGCTTGAAACTCGGATGAATGGGGATGTGAAAGTAAGCGTCCTGGAGGTCTAAAGAGACCTTTCAATTGCCCTTTCTTACTGCTGCTAGCACAGTCTTTGAAGTCTCCATGGAGAACATTGTCTTCTGAACGTAGTCGTTGAGGGCACTTACGTCCAGGACTGGTCTCCATCCCCCCCGAGTTCTTGGGAACCAGGAATAGGCAGTTGTAGAACCCTGGTGACCGCAAGTCTCGCACCCTCTCTACTGCCTTCTTCTCCAACAAGAGAGACATTTGGAGATGCATAGCCTGCTTCTTTGACTCCTCTTTGTATCTGGGAGAGAGATCCACCGGATCTAAAACTAACGGAGGTTTCATTATGAAAGGAATCTTGTATCCCTCGTTCAGAACAAGAACGGACCAAGGGTCTGCTCCCCTTCTCTCCCTAGCTTGCCAGAAGTTGTTCAGTCTGGCTCCTACTGCTGTCTGAAGGCGAAAGCAGTCAGACTCTGCTTCACCCAGGTCTGGATCCTCTCCTCCTTGCTCTCCTCCCGTCGGGTCTGGAGCTACCCCTACTGACGGACTTCCCTCGAAAAGGCTGTGAAAACTGAGGAAATGGAGTTTCTTCTTTCGGTTTGCGGCTAGTAAAGGAAGTCGGTAGGACCTTCCTTGCAGTCTTTGAGACTAAATCTTGAGTGGCCTTCTGGGTCAAAGCAGAAGCAACCTCTCTCACTAACTCCTGAGGAACCAGAGAGGGAGAAAGAGGTGCATACAGCAACTCAGACTTCTGGAAGGGTGTGACCCCATGGAAAGAAAAGAACACATTTGTGCTCTTTTCTTAAGAACCCCAGCTGAGAATAGGGCTGCCAACTCATTAGCCGTCTCTAACGGCTTTATCCATACATAACATGATGTGGATAAAACTTGTCAGTGTCAGTATCTTTTAGGGTTGAAACTTTCTTCCCCATGGCTCCCAGCGTCCAATCCAGAAAGTTGAAAACCTCGATGGCTCTGAAGACGCCTTTGAGAAGATGACTGAGTTCAGAAGTAGACCATAGAATCTTCGTCCTTCTCATGGCCGACCGATGAGGAGAGTCTACTAGGCTAGAAAAGTCTCCCTGGGCAGAGTCAGGAACTCCTAAGCCAAGAACTTCTCCCGTCTCGTACCACACGCTTGACCTGGAGGCTAATCTAGCTGGAGGAAAAGAGAAGGCTGTCTTGCCTTGGTCTTTTTTGGACTGCATCCAGTCTCCCAACATTCTTAAGGCTCTCTTTGATGACCGAGAGAGAACCATCTTAGTGAAAAGTGATTCCTTCGCTGCCTTCCCTAGGGTAAACTCCGAGGGAGGGGAACGTGGAGCAACAGGAAAAAAATGGTCTGGAAATTCTTCCACAAATACTTTCATAATCCTCTTAAGACCAACTGAATGATGAAGGGTCTTAGGCTCTTCTCCCTCCAAGAATTCTTCTAAAAGCTCAGCCGGGGAAAGGTGATCATCAATCTCTTCCCCCGATAAAACTCTAATTGAAATAGAGACGTCTTGCAGAACTAGATCAGACTCCTTGCGGCCCTAACTTCTGTCATCCACAGGTGCAGGGTCATCCCGTCTGGCATCACGTTGATCCAACGCTCGACGCTCTCAAAGAAGACGCTCGCGATCATTACGATCGGAACTAAGGCGCCCACGATCTTGACGCTCGGTACGACTGGTGTCTTCATGATGTCAAGAGGCTCTTATGCTCGGCGTCACATCCGACTGATTGACGTTCAGCATCTGCTAGACGCTTGGCGTCACGTTCTACTTGACGCTCGACGTCACGCGCTTGCCGCTCAACGTTATGCCTAACTTTACGCTCGGCGCCACATTTAGCTGCTTGGCGATCGACGTCACGCTTGGTCGCTTGACGCTCGGCGTCACGCCTGGACACTTGACGTTTGGTGTCAAGTGGATCAGGGTCTCGACGTTTCACAGAAACCTTATCACGTCGTTCAGCGCCGTGTTTAATTGCTTGACGCTTGGAAAGCTGACCGTCGTCAAGCGCCTCTTGACTAACCGCCTTACGAAGCTTAGCGTCAAGTTGCGAAGTTTCCCGGCGGTCAGGATCTTGGCGAGCCACTCTCTTGTCCGTAGGTTAATACATTTGCATAAAAGAAGAGAATTGCTGCTGCATATCTTGCAGCATACTCCAATTCGGGTCAACTTGTGGTAGAGCAGGAGAAGTTACTTCAACCACAAACTCGCCTTCTTTGTCGCTCATGTAACGCGCCGGGTGTCCAGAAGACGACAACCAGTCTGACGGTGGCGGCAGAGCATGAACTGAAGTGATACCAGACTCAGGAACTAGATCTGCAACAGGCTGGACTTGACGTTTGTCAGACTCCGACATCCTATCAGGACGTTTAGCAGGAGAACCTTCTACAGAAGAAGGTAAACGCTCTGGACTGCTTCAATGGCTACAACCAGGCGCTTGTGGTGACAAGGCGCGACGCTGATCTACTGCATCCATTTTCCTCCTAAGAGGTCTGGAAGCCTGACGCCAGCCCCGCCTGGCCGCTGCGTCATCCGAAGATGAGGCAAACACTTTAACCTCACCTTTCCCATGGTGAGGGCAAGCGTCCCGTGAAGCGTCAACAGGTACGCTCGAGGGGACGTCTGCTCGAGCGATAACGCCTCTCGTTTCCTTTCGCCGATCGACATTCCTTCTCCCAGGGGTTGGGGAGCTTGGAAGAGGTCTAAGGCTAGGTGAACGACAGGTCCGAGCAGTCGGTGCACTTTTCGCACTGACACTTTTTAATTGATCAACATCGGACAGAAGCTGGTTCCTGTCCGCAGCAAGCGATTCCACCCTAACGCCCAGGGCTTGAATAGCGACCATCATGTCGTTTAGCGTAGGCTCAGCGGTAGCAGTAGTGGGATCTGAAACTACCACTACAGGGGAAGGATTAGGTTCAACGATATGGGAAGAGGACAATTCTCTAAACCGAGAAGAACTACGTCTAATTCTGTTTCTCTGAAGTTTCCGAGTGTAGCGGTCAAATTCCAGCCACTCACTCTCAGACAACAAAACACATTCGTCACACCGATCCCCCAACTCACATACTTTACCCCTATATTTAACACAAATTGAGTGGCGATCAATAGAGACTTTACAAAGCCGGGTCTTACACCCTTTCACACACTTTCTATAAGCGGGAGAAGGGTCGGCCATTATGAATATTTAAAAAGAGAGATCAAAACGAGCATGGGTCAAAATAATCAAAATCCATAAAGGTTCAAGAGAATCCGAAAGCAAATCCAAACAAGCAAATCCAACCAAAGATAACTGCAAAAATCCAGGTTAAATAACGAGTGAATATCCAACGATGTCGCCGGCAATGGCGGCAGGGAAGATCTGAGGAATCATGGAAAGGTTCCAGGTACCTCGCGAGAGAGGGCGCTGGTGGTACACTTGGTTACTCAATCTGCGATTGCCACGAGTTTTGAATTTCTGCCGGACGTCAGGGACTAAAGCTATTTTTATATAACCACAGGGTAAGTCTGATGTTTAAAAGTTAAAATTACAAATATAATTTCACTAAAAATAATTGAGACAAACAATCGAAAGAGCAACCTAACCCACGAACGAGACAGGAGCTCTTCCTAACAGTACACTATTGTTGAAAGGTGACCGACCTTGAGAAGAGAAAGACCGTAGTCAATCTCTGAGAGGCCACATTCCCTTCCCTCAGTAATCCATGTTTCCCGTAGGAAAAGGGAAACGGCGAAGACAATAGTTGAATGAAAAAGGTCCAGATGATGATTCCCCTGCGGCGGCCGAATTAACGGTTATATGCCGACGGGAAGACCGATGGACCAAAGAGGGTGAGGTCGTTCCCCACGAAGTGGAACTGTGCGGGCCTTGTTCCGGTGCTAATGTACGCAAGTGTCGTTGTCGTATATGTATCACACGCACAGCACAAACACTGAAAAGGAAACTTAACACATTTCTATACACATATATATACATAAACATTAAGAATGGTTTCATATATATACATGTATAAGTATACATGGGTAAGAGTGGCAAATGGAAGAGTAGTAGAAAGGGCATTAATGGATTATGTGTTGATAACTAAAAGAATGCTTGGAAGATTGAAAGACATGCACGTGTTTAGGGGTATGGCTAACGGTATGTCTGATCATTTTTTGGTGGAAGGAAAATTAGTTGTAGCAAAAGAGTGAGGGAATAGAGTGGGTGGATGTAAAAGGGAGCTAGTGAGGGTTGAAGAGCTAATAAAACCGGGGGTAAAAAGTAAATATCAGGAAAGGTTGAAAATGGCATATGACGAGGTGAGAGTAAGAGAAACTGGTAATTTAGAGGAGGAGTGGAAGTTAGCAAAAGAAAATTTTGTTGGGATTGCAAGTGATGTACTGTATGTGGCAAGAAGGCGGTTGGAGGCAGCATGAGGAAGGGCAGTGAATGGTGGAATGAAGGAGTGAAGGTAAAAGTGGAAGAGAAAAAGAGGGCTTTTAAAGAATGGCTGCAGAGTAATAGTATAGAGAAGTATGAAAAATATAGAGAGGAAAAGGTGGAAGTAAAGCGCAAGGTACGTGAGGCAAAGAGGGCAGCTGACCTGAGGTGGGGTCAGGGACTGGGTCAGTCATATGAAGAGAATAAGAAGAAGTTTTGGAAAGAAGTGAAGAGTGTAAGAAATGAGTTAGCGGCTAGAGTGGATATGAATGTGTTGAGGTGGTTTGGCCATGTTGAGAGAATGGAAAGTGGCTGTCTGCTAAAGAAGGTGATGAATGCAAGAGTTGATGGGAGAAGTACAAGAGGAAGGCCAAGGTTTGGGTGGATGGATGGTGTGAAGAAAGCTCTGGGTGATAGGAGGATAGATGTGAGAGAGGCAAGAGAGCGTGCTAGAAATAGGAATTAATGGCGAGCGATTGTGACGCAGTTCCGGTAGGCCCTGCTGCTTCCTCCGGTGCCTTAGATGACTGCGGAGGTAGCAGCAGTAGGGGACTCAGCAGTATGAAGCTTCATCTGTGGTGGAAAATGTGGGAGGTTGGGCTGTGGCACCCTAGCAGTACCAGCTGAACTCGGCTGAGTCCCTGGTTAGGCTGGAGGAACGTAGAGAGTAGAGGTTCCCTTTTTTGTTTTGTTTCTTGTTGATGTCGGCTACCCCCCAAAATTGGGGGAAGTGCCTTGGTATATGGATGGACATGTATAAGAAAAAGTAAGTTAAAAGACAAAAATTAATGGCAGTCCATAATAGGTGAGGAGGGAGAGCGGAAACAACTGCTCTCCGTCCGAGCCAAAAGTGAAGTGAGGTAAATCACAGGTGTGTGAATGGGAGTGGTAGCAAGCTAACCCCCCCCCCCCCCACAACTAGCGGTGTGGGTGGTTAACCCTAGCTAAATTTTAATGGCTCGTCATTTCAGCTCCGCCGAAAGTATAACCCCTAATAAATAGTGTGGTTTGTATTCCAGTTACAGAACAAACAGTACAGTAGTTAACCCCTTGGGTGAAGAAGAATTGTTTGGTAATCTCAGTGTTGTCAGGTGTATGAGGACAGAGGAGAATCTGTGTATGTGTAGGCAGAGGGAAAGTGAACCGCAACTAGAGAGAAGGCTCTAATGTACTGTCTGACCAGTCAAAGGTAATAGATAGAATAGTGTGCCTGAATGTACTCTCAAGCAAGAGAACTCTAACCGAAGACAGGAGAACTCTTAACCCAAGGTAGTGGAAGACCATGGTACAGAGGGTATAGCACTAACCAAGACTAGAGAGCAATGGTTTGATTTTTGAGTGCCTTTCTCCTAGAAGAGCTGTTTACCATAGCTAAAGAGTCTCCTCTAACCTTACCAAGAGGAAAGTAGCCATTGTACATATGCTGACAAAAGCAATCACTTTCAGGTATCCTATCATACACCTAGATTACTCACCCATATCCACATTTTGACAAACAGCACGACAGTATATTCGTACTGTATGTAATAAGAGTTAAGTAATGACGCAGTCAGATAAGACAATGTCGGCAGTCCCCATAGGGCAAGGGGCCATCATAAGGAATCACATTTGTCTTCCCAGCCGTGAGTCGCTGTAGGTGGCATGTCTTCTCTTATCGCAGGGTAAAAAAACCGACGTCTACATCAAGAGCCTGAAATAGTCAATATCTGATAATATTTTGGAATAATTGCATCACTTTTAGTAATAAATCATTTCTAGTTGCTTTAAATACAGTACTGTATAGTTTACATAATTGTCATAAGGTATTTGGTGAAATAGTGACAGAAGTACTTTCAAGATTCTAATATTTACTTATCTTTATATTCAATATTATAGTATTATTACCATATCATCATTCTTCTTCTTATTGTTATTATTAAAGTACTTCAGTAAAAGACCCTATTTATGTCTATTTAAATAAATGAATGATTGATAATTATTTGGCATCATAACATCAATAGTCATTAGAAACTTGAGAAAAAACAAAGTGAAAATAAAAAATCACAAATCCTAAAAGTAATTTGTATTTTCCTAAACGTACAAACCAGAGTCATTTAATAGGTCACTGATTCGAACACAGCTGGAACTTGGCTGTTAAAACTCATGTAGAACCCTGGGAATCCCAAGTCTCGCACCCTCTCTACTGCCTTCTTCTCCAACAAGAGAGACATTTGGAAATGCATAGCCTGCCTCTTTGACTCCTCTTTGTATCTGGGAGAGAGATTCACCGGATCTAAAACTAACGGAGGTTTCATTAGGAAAGGAATCTTGTACTGTATCCCTCCTTCAGAACAAGAACGGACCAAGGGTCTGCTCCCGTTCTCTCCCAAGCTCGCCAGAAGTTGTTCAGTCTGGCTCCTACTGCTGTCTGAAGGCGAAAGCAGTCAGACTCTGCTTCACCCAGGTCTGGATCCTCTCCTTCTTGCTCTCCTCCCGTCAGGTCTGGAGCTACCCCTACTGACGGACTTCCCTCGAAAAGGCTGTGAAAACTGAGGGAATGGAGTTTCTTCTTTCGGTTTGCGGCTAGTAAAGGAAGTCGGTAGGACCTTCCTTGCAGTCTTTGAGACTAAATCTTGAGTGGCCTTCTGGGTCAAAGCGGAATCAACCTCTCTCACTAACTCCTGAGGAAACAGAGAGGGAGAAAGGTGCATACAGCAACTCAGACTTCTGGAAGGGTGTGACCCCATGGAAAGAAAAGAACACATTTGTGCTCTTTTCTTAAGAACCCCAGCTAAGAATAAGGCTGCTAACTCATTAGAGCCGTCTCTAACGGATTTATCCATACATGACATGATGTGGATAAAACTATCAGTGTCAGTATCTTTTGGGGTTGAAGCTTTCTTCCCCGAGGCTCCCAGAGTCCAATCCAGAAAGTTGAAAACCTCGAAGGCTCTGAAGACGCCTTTGAGAAGATGATTGAGTTCAGAAGTAGACCATAGAATCTTGGTCCTTCTCATGACCGACCGACGAGGAGATTTTACTAGGCTTGAAAAGTCTCCCTGGGCAGAGGCAGGAACTCCTAAGCCAAGAACTTCTCCCATCTTGTACCACACGCTTGACCTGGAGGCTAATCTAGCTGGAGGAAAAGAGAAGGTTGTATTGCCTTGGTCTTTTTTGGACTGCATCCAGTCTCCCAACATTCTTAAGGCTCTCTTTGATGACCGAGAGAGAACCATCTTAGTGAAAAGTGATTCCTTCGCTGCCTTCCCTAGGGTAAACTCCGAGGGAGGGGAACGTGGAGCAACAGGAAAAAAATGGTCTGGAAATTCTTCCACAAATACTTTCATAATCCTCTTAAGATCAACTGAATGATGAAGGGTCTTAGGCTCTTCTCCCTCCAAGAATTCTTCTAAAAGCTCAGCCGGGGAAAGGTGATCATCAATCTCTTCCCCCGATAAAACTCTAATTGAAGTAGACACATCTTGCAGAACTAGAGGAGACTCCTTACGGGCCTGACTTCTGTCATCCACAGGTGCAGGGTCATCCCGTCTGGCGTCACGTTGATCCAACGCTCGACGCTCGCGATCATTACGATCGGAACTAAGGCGCCCACAATCTTGACACTCGGTACGACTGGTGTCCTCATGACGTCCAAGGCTCTTACGCTCGGCGTCACGTCAGACTGATTGATGTTCAGCATCTGCTAGACACTTGGCGTCACGTTCTACTTGACGCTCGATGTCCCATGCTTGCCGCTCGACGTCACGTCTAACTTGACCCTCGGCGCAACATTTAGCTGCTTGGCGATCGACGTCACGCTTGGTCGCTTGGCGATCGACGTCAAGCTTGGTCGCTTGACGCTCGGCGTCACGCCTGGACGCTTGACGTTTGGTGTCAAGTGGATCAGGGTCTCGACGTTTCCCAGAAACCTTATCACGTCGTTCAGCGCCGTGTTTAATTGCTTGACGCTTGGAAAGCTGTCCGTCATCATGTGACTCTTAACTAACTGCCTTACGACGTTTAGCGTCAAGTTGCGAAGTTTCCTGGCGGTCAGGATCTTGGCAAGCCACTCTCTTGTCCGTAGGTTGATACGTTTGCATAAAAGAAGAGAGTTGCTGCTGCATATCTTGCAGCATACTAAAATTCGGGTCAACTTGTGGTAGAGCAGGAAAAGTTACTTCAACCACAAACTCGCCTTCTTTGTCGCTCATGTAACGCGCCGGGTGTCCAGAAGACGACAACCAGTCTGACGGTGGCGGCGGAGCAT
Source organism: Palaemon carinicauda (assembly GCF_036898095.1). Lineage (NCBI taxonomy): Eukaryota > Metazoa > Arthropoda > Malacostraca > Decapoda > Palaemonidae > Palaemon > Palaemon carinicauda. The sequence goes on from NC_090756.1 coordinate 1,525,127, forward strand.
GAACTGAAGTGATACCAGACTCAGGAACTAGATCTGCAACAGGCTGGACTTGACGTTTGTCAGACTCCGACATCCTATCAGGACGTTTAGCAGAACCTTCTAAATATGGAAAACGCTCTGGACTGCTTCAATGGCTACAGCCAGGCGCTTGCGGTGACAAGGCGCGACGCTGATCTACTGCATCCATTTTCCTCTTAAGAGGTCTGGAAGCCTGACGCCAGCCCCGCCTGGCCGCTGCGTCATCCGAAGATGAGGCAAACACTTTAACCTCATCTTTCCCATGGTGAGGGCAAGCGTCCCGTGAAGCGTCAACAGGTACGCTCGAGGGGACGTCTGCTCGAGCGATAACGCCTCTCGTTCCCTTTCGCCGATCGACATTCCTTCTCCCAGGGGTTGGGGAGCTTGGAAGAGGTCTAATGCTAGGTGAACGACAAGTCCGAGCAGACGGTGCACTTTTCGCACTGACACTTTTTAATTAATCAACATCGGACAGAAGCTGGTTCCTGTCCGCAGCAAGCGATTCCACCCTAACGCCCAGGGCTTGAATAGCGCCCATCATGTCCTTTAGCGTAGGCTCAGCGGTAGCAGTAGTGGGATCTGAAACTACCACTACAGGGGAAGGATTAGGTTCAATGACACGGGAAGAGGACAATTCTCTAAACCGAGAAGAACTACGTCTAATTCTGTTTCTCTGAAGTTTACGAGTGTAGCGGTCAAATTCCAGCCACTCACTCTTAGACAACAAAACACATTCGTCACACCGATCCCCCAACTCACATACTTTATCCCTACATTTAACACAAATTGAGTGGCGATCAATAGAGACTTTACAAAGCCGGGTCTTACACCCTTTCACACACTTTCTATAAGCGGGAGAAGGGTCGGCCATTATGAATATTTAAAAAGAGAGATCAAAACGAGCAAGGGTCAAAATAATCAAAATAAATAAAGCTTCAAGAGAATCCGAAAGCAAATCCAAACAAGCGAAAGCCAATACCGTAGTACATCACCAAAGATAACTGCAAAAATCCAGGTTAAATAACGAGTGAATATCCAACGATGTCGCTGGCAATGGCGGCAGGGAAGATCTGAGGAATCATGGAATGATTCCAGGTACCTCGTGAGAGAGGGCGCTCGTGGTACACCTGGCTACTCAATCTGCGATTGCAGCGAGTTTTGAATTTCTGCCGGACGTCTGGGACTAAAGCTATTTTTATATAACCACCGGGTAAGTCTGATGTTTAATAGTTAAAATTACAATTATAATTTCACTAAAAATAATTGAGACAAACAATCGGAAGAGCAACCTAACCCGCAAACGGGACAGGAGCTCTTGCCAAGAGTACACTATTGTTGAAAGGTGAACGACCTTCAGAAGAGAAAGACCGTAGTCAATCTCTGAGAGGCCACATTCCCTTCCCTCAGTAATCCATGTTTCCCGTAGGAAAAGGGAAACGGCGAAGACAATAGTTGAATGAAAAGGGTCCAGATGATGATTCCCCTGCAGCGGCCGAGTTAATGGTTATATGCCGATGGGAAGACCGATGGACCAAAAGAGGGTGAGGTTGTTCCCCACGAAGTGGAACTGTGCTGGCCTTGTTCCGGTGCTAATGTACGCAAGTATCGTTGTCATATATGTATCACAAGCACAGCACAAACACTGAAAAAGAAACTTATCACATATCTATACACATATATATACATAAACATTAAGAATGTTTTCATTTATATACATGTATAAGAAAAAAGCAAGTTAAAAGGCAAAAATTAATGGCAGTCCAAAATAGGCGAGGAGGGAGAGCGGAAACAACCGCTCTCCATCCAAGCCAAAAGTGAAGTGAGGTAAATCACAGGTGTGTGAATGGGAATGGTAGCAAGCTATCCCCCCTACCCCCCACTAACTAGCGGTGTGGGTAGTTAATCCTTGCTAAATTTTAATGCTTCGTCATTTCAGCTCCGCCGAAAGTATAACCCCTAATAAATAGCGTGGTTTGTATTCCAGTTACGGAACAAACAGTACAGTAGTTAACCCCTTGGGTGAAGAAGAATTGTTTGCTAATCTCAGTGTTGTCAGGTGTATGAGGACAGAGGAGAATCTGTGTATGTGTATATGAGGACAGAGGAGATTATGTGGTGTAGGCAGAGGGAAAGTGAACCGTAACTAGAAAGAAGGATCTAATGTACTGTCTAACCAGTTAAAGGTAATAGATAGAATAGTGTGCCTGAATGTACTCTCAAGCAAGAGAACTCTAACCGAAGACAGGAGAACTCTTAACCCAAGGTAGTGGAAGACCATGTTACAGAGGCTATAGCACTACCCAAGACTAGAAAGCAATGGTTTGATTTTGGAATGTCCTTCTCCTAGAAGAGCTGTTTACCATAGCTAAAGAGTCTCCTCTACCCTTACCAAGAGGAAAGTAGCCATTGTACATAAGCTGACAAAAGCAATCACTTTCAGGTATCCTATCCTACACCTAGACTACTCACCCATATCCACATTTTGACAAACAGCACGACAGTATATTCGTACTGTATGTAATAAGAGTTAAGTAATGACACAGTCAGATAAGACAATGTCGGCAGTCCCCATAGGGTAGGGGGCCATCACAAGGAATCACATTTGTCTTCCCAGCCGTGAGTCGCTGTAGGTGGCATGTCTTCTCTTGTATCGCAGGGTACAAAAACGGACGTCTGCATCAAGAGCCTGAAATAATCAATACTTGATAATATTTTGGAATAATTGCATCACTTTTAGTAATAAACCATTTCTAGTTGCTTTAAATACAGTACAGTATAGTTTAAATAATTGTCATAAAGTATTTGGTGAAATAGTGACAGAATTACTTTCAAAATTCTAATATTTACTTATCTTTATTTTCAATATTATAGTATTATTACCATATCATCATTCTTATTATTATTATTATTATTATTATTATTATTATTATTATTATTATTAAAGAAATTCAGTAAAAGACCCTAATTATGTCTATTTGAATAAATGAAAGATTGATAATTATTTGGCATCATAACATCAATGGTCATTAGAAACTTGAGAAAAAACAAAGTAAAAATAAAAAATAAATCCTAGAAGTAATTCGTATTTTCCTAAACGTACAAACCAGAGTCATTTAATAGGACGCTGATTCGAGCACAGCTGGAACTTGACTGTTAAAACTCATAACGAGGTATTGGCAGTAGCCAGTAATTAGCGGCCGGTGGTGGAAAACACTCCGCCACCCTGAAGGTATTCTGAAAGTCGGGTAACACTAAGTACGCTGCTTTCATATCTAAGTAGTTTAAACCAAACTTGTTCTCTGGTGTCCATAATCCTGACACTTTTTTTCCCTTTGAAGATGGATAGCCTTTGGCGAGAAGCATCCGAGAACAGGAAGTCGTCTAAAGGATGGGCCTGTACAAATTTTATGGCCAACTATTCTTTTTAATCCAACAGGAAAGGTCTAACTTTACATCATGTGGAATTCTCAATAGAGCAGATGAAGAGCCAGATGATTGGGACAACTGGCTCTTTAACGCCCACTGCACTGATCGGAGATACATTTTCCCGAAGAGCACTAACTTTACTGGAGAAGCTAGATGTACAATTAGTTTCTGTTAAAGGTGCGGACTTGTTGAAGTCGTCTATAACGTTTACAAAACTTCCAGAAGACAAAAATTACTGCCAGATCTTTGTTCAGACTGCATCTATAACCTTTAAAACCTTTATAGATAACTAAAATTACAGCCAGATCTTTACTCTGGATTCTGTCTGCGGATGAAAATACAGTACTCTGGCTTTGACCGAGTCTAGGTCCTTGCCAAGGTACCAATAACGACACTGCTGTTTAAGACTTGAGTCCCCATAATTTAGCCTGATCCCCAGATCTCAGCAAAATTTGAGATCCTCAATGAGGATCAGTCGAGCCTTTGAGTACGCCAGTAACAGTCACTCGTCCAGGTAATGTAAGACTCTGATTCCCATGGCGTGTGCTCAAAAGACCAGAGTGAAGACCTATGGAGCTGTTGACAGGCCAAAACACAGCTCTTTGAAATGGTAAAGCTTTCCTTGAAAGGAGAACAGGAAACACTTAATTGACTCCAAGTAGATTTGGATCTGGAAGTATACGTTCAGTAGGTCTATGGACAAAAGGAAGTCGTTAAGACGAACTGCCTGGATAGGCTAACTGTGCTTGGAGTTTCCATTTTGAATAAGGTCTGTAAAAAGAAACTGTTCAAGTGGGAAAGATCTATGATGGGTCTCCAACATCCCATCAGTTTCTCCATTAAGAAACGGTTGCTCAAAAAAACCTAGAGATCCTTCTATGATTTCCTTGATAGCATTCGTCTCCATCCTCTTTATCACATCTTCTCGCAAGAGAAGGTCTCTCCGGGAACCCATCGAAGCCTTGATCAGAGAGGGGATACAGTCCATGAACGGGACGCAATACCCTGAACGGTGCACTTCTACCGCCAAAGGTTCTGCCCCGTCAGCCTGCTGCTATGTCCAATGGTGGAAGCTGGGGGACCTGCCAACCCTAATGGTTACCTCTACATCCTAGGTTCCTAATAATCGAGAGATAGCCTCTGCATCAAAAGGAAGTTGAGGGAACTGACTGTCTTTTCTATTGTTGAGCCCGGTCTGGTTTAGGGAGCAGACGATGCTGGGGAGCCTATTTCATTGGGGATGGTCTAGGCATGGTATGAGGAGCTGATAAACATGATGCAGCTGCTCTTCTTTAAAAACGACGCCTGGCTAGATTTTTCTACTGTTGCAGCTATTATGCAGGTGGAAAAAGTTGGGTGGACTATAACACTGGCATTCCTTGGTGTTATAGTGTCTGTAGCCATCATTTATCGGGTGAAGTTTGCCGCCATAGCTTCCCTCCTTTTTAGGACATAATCACCACAGAGAAAAGCACACTGGTGAAGCATAAACTCCAGAGCTTTTACCCCAGAATGGACAAGTTCTTCACAATGCTTCCGGACATCAGGTTCCGAAAGGTTCTTGGATACTGCATATTAAGACACTGCTCCTCATATAGCTGCAGCTTCTAAGTCCTGCCATTCTGCAGCAGATAAAGAAGCTGTTTGATGGATCAGCCGCTCCTAGGGGGTACCCGGTAAAAGGCCAGCCACGTCTGGGTCAATAGGCAAAGGGTTAGGATGCGCTCCCGTAGATACGTAAAACCTATACAGTACAGTACTGATGGGACAGTGCAGGCGGAGATAGTACCATTATTATTATTATTATTATTATTATTATTATTATTATTATTATTATTATAATTATGTTATTTTTATTAATAAAATAAATTTTTGAATATACTTACCCGGTGATCATATAAGCTGTCAGCTCTGCTGCCCGACAGAAAAACCTAAGGACAAAATACGCCAGCGATCGCTATACAGGTGGGGGTGTACATCAACTGCGCCATCTGTCGAGCAGGTACTCAAGTACTCCATGTCAACACAGAACCAATTTTCTCCTCGGCCCACTGGGTCTCTATTGGGGAGGAAGGGAGGGTCCTTTAATATATGATCACCGGGTAAGTATATTCAAAAAATAATTTTATTAATAAAAATAACATTTTTCAATATTAAACTTAGCCGGTGATCATATAAGCTGATTCACACCCAGGGGGGTGGGTAGAGACCAGCATTACATGTTGACATTATTATGAGCTAAGTATTTTGTATTTCATTTTAGCAGTTATTCAAAATAACAAACATAAAATAAATAAGTACCTGGTAAGGAAGTCGACTTGAACAATTACTCTGCCTTTTTAAGTACGTCTTCCTTACTGAGCCTCGCGATCCTCATAGGATGCTGAGCGACTCCTAGGAGCTGAAGTATGAAGGGTTGCAACCCATACTAAAGGACCTCATCAAAACCTCTAATCTAGGCGCTTCTCAAGAAATGACTTTGACCACCCGCCAAATCAAGTAGGATGCGAAAGGCTTCTTAGCCTTCCGGACAACCCAAAAACAATAATAAAAAATTTCAAGAGAAAGATTAAAAAAAGGTTATGGAATTAGGGAATTGTAGTGGTTGAGCCCTCACCCACTACTGCACTCGTTGCTACGAATGGTCCCAGAGTGTAGCAGTTCTCGTAAAGAGACTGGACATTCTTAAGATAAAAAGACGCGAACACTGATTTGCTTTTCCAATAGGTTGCGTCGATTATACTTTGCAGAGATCTATTTTGTTTAAAGGCCACGGAAGTTGCGACAGCTCTAACTTCGTGTGTCCTTACCTTCAGCAAAGCTTGGTCTTCCTCACTCAGATGGGAATGAGCTTCTCGTATTAACAGTCTGATAAAATAGGATAAAGCATTCTTTGACATAGGCAAAGATGGATTCTTAACTGAACACCATAAAACTTCAGACGGGCCTCGTAAAGGTTTTTAAATAGAACTTAAGAGCTCTTACAGGACATAAGACTCTTTCTAGTTCATTTCCAACCATACGATAAGTTTGGAATATCGAACGATATTGGTCAAGGCCGAGAAGGCAGCTCGTGTTTGGCTAGAAAACCAAGTTCTAGAACATGTAGCCGTTTCGGATGAGAATCCGATGTTCTTGCTGAAGGCATGAATCTCACTGACTCTTTTAGCTGTGGCTAAGCATATCAGGAAAAGAGTCTTAAAGGTGAGATCTTTCAGGGAGGCTGATTGTAGCGGTTCGAACCTGTCTGACATAAGGAATCTTAGTACCACGTCTAAATTCCAACCAGGTGTAACCAAACGACGCTCCTTCGTGGTCTCAAAAGACTTAAGGAGGTCCTGTAGATCTTTATTGTTGGAAAGATCTAAGCCTCTGTGACGGAAGACTGATGCCAACATGCTTCTGTAACCCTTGATAGTGGGAGCTGAAAGAGATCGTTCTTTCCTCAGATATAAGAGGAAGTCAGCTATTTGAGTTACAGAGGTACTGGTCGAGGATACGGATACTGACTTGCACCAGTTTCGGAAGATTTCCCACTTCGATTGGTAGACTCTAAGGGTGGATGTTCTCCTTGCTCTAGCAATCGCTCTGGTTGCCTCCTTCGAAAAGCCTCTAGCTCTCGAGAGTCTTTCGATAGTCTGAAGGCAGTCAGACGAAGAGCGTGGAGGCCTTGGTGTACCTTCTTTACGCGTGGCTGACGTAGAAGGTCCACCCTTAGGGGAAGTGTTCTGGGAACGTCTACTAGCCATCGAAGTACCTCGGTGAGCCATTCTCTCGCGGGCCAGAGGGAAGCAACTAACGTCAACCTTGTCCCTTCGTGAGAGGCGAACTTCTGCAGTACCTTGTTGACAATCTTGAACGGAGGGAATGCATATAGATCTAGATGTGACCAATCTAGTAGAAAGGCATCTATATGAACTGCTGCTGGGTCCGGGATTGGTGAGCAAAATATTGGGAGCCTCTTGGTCATCGAGGTTGCGAAGAGATCTATGGTTGGCTGGCCCCAGGTGGCCCAAAGTCTCTTGCATACATCCTTGTGGAGGGTCCATTCTGTTGGAATTATTTGTCCCTTCCGACTGAGACAATCTGCCATGACATTCAAGTTGCCTTGGATGAACCTCGTTACTAGTGAAATGTCTAGACCTTTTGACCAGGTGAGGAGGTCCCTTGCGATCTCGTACCATGTCAGAGAGTAGGTCCCTCCTTGCTTGGAGATGTACGCCAAAGCCGTGGTGTTGTCCGAGTTCACCTCCACCACTTTGCCTTGAAGGAGAGACCTGAAGCTTTTCCAGGTCAGACGTACTGCCAGTAGCTTCTTGCAGTTGAAATGCATTGTCCTTTGACTCGAGTTCCATAATCCCGAGCATTCCCTACCGTCTAATGTCGCACCCCAGCCTACGTCCGATGCGTCCGAGAAGAGAACGTGGTTGGGAGTCTGAACAGTCAGGGGAAGACCCTCTCTAAGGTTGCTATAGTCCTTTCACCAAGTCAGACCAGACTTTATCTTTCCGGAAACCGGGATCGAGACCGCTTCTAGCGTCTTGTCCTTTTTCCAGTGAAAAGCTAGATGGTATAGAAGAGGACGGAGGTGTAGTCTTCCTAGTGACACAAATTGATCCACGGATGACAGTGTCCCTACCAGACTCATCCACAGCCTGACTGGGCAGCGTTCCTTCTTCAGCCTCTTCTGGATGGATAGCAGGGCTGGGGGTTGATCGTCTTGTTCAGCAACGTCCTCATCAGAGGGTTCCTCATCCAAAACTGATGAGGAAACGGCAACGGAGTGGGCAACGTCTGACTCGCTGAATCCGGTCGCACTGGTGGATGCGTGACGGAGCCGGACGCAATATCATGGCACTGCTGCACAGTCTGTGAACTGTCAACAACCATGGGTGCGCGAGGAAGTACAGCGTCAACCCGAAACTGTCTAGACTGTCTGGGTTGTGCAGTCAACACCCTACCGGGTTGCTGAGGTTGACGCACTGCGTCACAACAAGTCACCTCTGCTGGTTGTTGAACGTCTTCCTAGTGACACACTGAACGTCAACAACCACCTCCGAGCGTCGCTTAACGTCAACGTGCGACTGGCAACCCACACTGGGTCGCATCGGTGGAGGAACCACCTCAACTGGCAGACGCGAGTAGGATACCTCAGCGTCAACAGGGCGCACAACCAACCGGTTGGAAGGTTGTTGGCCAGAAGGTTCTTCTCCGTATTTAAGTCCTCTATCAAGGACACAAGCTTGGACTGCATGTCTTGCAGCAAAGCCCATTTAGGGTCTACAGGAGCAGGTGTGGCAACAGACGGGGTTAGCGACTGAGGCGGAACCATTTACCATCCCTGGAAGCCTTGTTATGTGTGACATAATAGTACAGCAAAACTTCAAAGGCTCGACAAAAGTTGAGAAGTTGACCTGTAAACAACTTGGAGCGTCTCCTGGCTAGGCGCCAGGGCGAGTCTACCAGAATTGAGAAGTCTATCTGGGCAGAGGCATGAACTCCCAAGCCGAGAACTTCTCTCGTGTCCTAACAGACTCTCGCTCTATAAGCCAGTTTAAAAGAAGGGAGATCAAAGGCTGTATCCCTAAAACTCCTCCTGGTGCAAAAACCAGTCGCCTAGCCAACGTAACGCTCTCTAGGAGAGCGAGAGAGCACTAGCTTAACAACAACGGCTTCGAAGTAGTTAGGCCTAGTGTAAGTTCTGACGTTAGGCGAACGAGGAGCAGCAGTTACAAGATCCGGACGAAGATCCTTAAAAAATCATCATGATTTAATTAAAGTCCATAGGAGGCTAAGCAGCTTAAGACTCCTCTCCAAATGACAGAGTCCTCAAAGGAATATCAGTAGGAGGGAGAACAGCACTTTCTCATCTACAGGAACCTTGTCAGATAAAAGCTAGGTTATCTCAGTGAGGGTCTCACTGGTGCATTAGCAGCAGACCAGAAGGCAACGTTATGTAACTGCTTGACAGTCTGTGAACTGTCAAAAACTGAACTGTCAACCACAACAGGTGCGTGAGGACATACAGCACTGGTGCATTAGTAGCAGACCAGAAGGCAACGTCATGTAACTGCTTGACAGTCTGTGAGTTGGCAACAACCATAGCTGTGTGGGGAAGCAAAGCCTCTACTCCTGACTGACTAGTCTGCTGCGGGCGAGTAGCGGTAACCACAGTGGGTTGCGGAGGTTGACGCACAGCGTCAAAACAAAGCAACTTAACTCCACCCTCCTGTTGTTGTGGTAACTCGCGAACGTCAACGGAGGGTAGCGTGCGTCTGTGAACGTCAACGTGCGGCTGGCAGGGTACACTGCGCATGGGTGGTGGAACTCTCACAGGCGGAGTGCGGGAGCAGGTAGCGTCAGCGTCTACTGTACGCACAACCGTGGTTGGTTGTAGGCTAACGGGTGCAGCGTCAACCTTCTCCGCACGATACTCCTGCATAAAAGATGCTAACTGTGTCTGCATAGACTGTAGCAAAGACCACTTAGGGTCTACAGCCGCAGGTGCGGCAACAGACGGTGTTACTGCCTGTTGCGGTACCACTTTGCCTCTCTTAGGAGGTGTGCAGTCATCGGAAGACTGCAGCGAGTCCGAACTGACCCAGTGGCTACACCTGGGCCGTTGGACTTGCGCGGAAGGGACCGACTTGCGCTTAATAAGCTGCGAGACCTTGGTCCAAGGTTTCTTACGAGAAACCTCTTCCGCAGACGAGAAGTAAATGGGCTCTCTCGTCTTTGTGTGGGTGGGGCGATCTTGGGTAGATACGCCCGAAACCACGGAGGGAAAAACGTCTGTTCGTTGATCAAGGCCTGACGAACCCATAAGTCGTTCGACATTACTTCTCCCCTGGGCTTGGGAGCTTGCAAGAGGTCCCGGACTAGGTGAACGACAGGCACGAACAGACGAACCCTCGGACGCAAACACTGTAACACTTTGCGCATATCACTTTATCACTTCGATTTTCTGTTTTGCACTTATTTCACTGAAATCGAAACTTTAACTGATTTCTACCTGAAACACGCAATTCTACCCTTCATAAAAGGTAGTAATTGCGAAAACAGTCGTATAATGCAGCTCATTAATACTAGCAAAAACAGAAAACATATATAAAGATAAAGAATTCAGTGGCTGGGAAAGAGACTAAACACTAGTTCAAATAAACTACGTTTACAATCTCTCACCGCACATAGCCTGGGGACAAGAATAAAACCCTAGAAACGTTTTACCTTCTTCCCCGTACAGCGACTAGGGAGGAGAGTAACACGAGAACAACGTTACCCGCTTGAACGGAACGTTTTTTCTCCTCTCTCTCCCTCCGTCTCTATCTCTCTCTCTCTTTCTCTCTTGATTTCGCACCTGAGAGAAGAGCCCAATTATATATCGTCAAAACATGTTATTTGGCTAAAGGAAAAAACTGAAAGGTTTTCCAAATAAAAAGTTCCTTTAATTTAGAATTTAAACCATTTAAGCTAAGAAAGAATGAACGAAACGTCAGAATCGATTTACTCTTACTGCAAAGTGAAACCGTGATACACTCTCTCTCTATCGTAACGATAGAGCGCATGTTGAACGTCCTGAACGTCAACAACTGCGTAGTCTAAAAAACTAAACGTTAGTTCATCTTTGAAAACAGTACGAGACTATCAAAGAAATTCTTTCATAAAACATTAAATTTAAAAAGTTTTAAATTCTTTAAAGGCTAAATACGATATAACGGGCTCAACGTTGATTAACTTCGGTTCCAAGTTAGGACCGCCTACTATCAGGAAAGGTCGCATATAAACAAAACATAAAAATTTATTTTTATATGTTTATAATAAATGGAAAGTTAATCGAAGAGGCCTAATAAAGGCGGAGAGATATAAAATATATAGATCTATAACGTGTTAAGCAAAATTACTAAAAACCTAAACACACTTCCGTCTAAGGGAAGGGTCGGCCATTTAAAAGTGAAAGAGAGTCCATACTCTCTTTGTCACCATAATTAAATCTATCCAAAACGAGTTCAAGTTTTGAGATGAAGATAAAACCCCTGCATAGCGAAAGCTCAAAACTAGAATAGTGTACTTCACCAAATAGTTGTGAAAACAAATCCAGTTAGTAACAGCGTATTTAGTAGGTCTTGCCAGTGGCACGACAGAGAGAAAATTGGTTCTGTGTTGACATGGAGTACTTGAGTACCTGCTCGACAGATGGCGCAGTTGATGTACACCCCCACCTGTATAGCGATCGCTGGCGTATTTTGTCCTTAGGTTTTTCTGTCGGGCAGCAGAGCTGACAGCTTATATGATCACCGGCTAAGTTTAATATTGAAAAATTATTTTTTACACTACAACACTAGTTTGAAATGCAGGATGCTATAAGCCCGATACATTGGTTTAGGGTTTTCTGGCATCTTGACATACTGCGAGGTAGAAGGAACAACTTTCGAGAAAGGTGGATAAAGTTATCTACCTTGTTTCCAGTCATTAGATGGAGGCCAAGGTCTAATCTCTAACACTAGAGAGTCTTCCTCATAATTCTGAGGATTAGATATATAACTCTCTAGAAAGCAATTGTCCTGGGGAGGATATCGCTCTAGAATTATGCGTAATGGCATGATAGAAGATGTAGGTTCAGTATGGGTTGCAGCTCATTCTGCTGACAGGCCAAGAACGCAGAGCGTTCCAATAGAAATACGTGTGGAGGCTTTCCGTAATTTTATGGCTAATTACGTGAATTGGACATTTTCTTGACCTTTGACCTTGACCTTCCAAAATTTAATCATTTTGAGCTTTTTACATAAGTTAATCCCTGAAAGTTTCATTACTCTACGATTAAAATTGTGGCCAGAAAGCTGTTCACAAATACATACAGAAATTACAAACACACAACCAGTGGGTAAAACATAACCTCCTTCCAACTTCGTTGGCGGAGGTAATAATGGGGGGAATACATACTTAATAAAAGGGAGAGAGAGTTGTAGCTTTGCATTCCAGCCTCGGTTAAAACATCCGACTCGGCTTCCAATTTCCATTACCACGCACGTTAACATTTCAACTTGTCGTTATTAACAATATAAAAAAAAAGTGCTTCAATTAAATCGTACATTACATCAAGAACAAGGGGCCTTTGCATATCACCGGCCAGTTCCTCCCGCGTTTATAGTAAACGGACACCAACTAACCCAAACTTCCACCACTTAACCTAACCTACGAGCCGTGTCCTTACCTACTTACCTAACAGGGGAGGGGGATAACAACCCCATGCAAACCCCCTTACACTGGCCGCTATCATACATACGACCCGAGAATAATTAACCAAGAGGTTTATTATTATTATTATTATTATTATTATTATTATTATTATTATCATTTATTATTATTATTATTAAAGGCTAAGCTACAACCCTAGTTGAAAAAGCAAAATGCTATAAGCCCAGGGGCTCCAACAAGGAAAAAGAGCCCAGTAAGGAAAGGAAACAGGGAAAAATTAAATTTTCTTGATATTTAAACTGTTTGAAAAATACAGAGCCTTTTTTTTTAGTTGACTGAAAAACCACATTTAGAAAAGGAAATAAACACAAAAATAACAACTTAAACTAACCTATTAGCCATATCCTTACAAATTTACCTATCAGGTGGGCTACGCCCACCTTTTAACTGCCGTATCCCTCTGCCTAAATTGGAGTTTGTTTCATTTATAGCATTTAAGATAAAGAATAAACATTTTTGTCATTAAAACTATTAATTTAATAAGATTCATTTAATTGTGAGATTTAAAATGTCCTAATATTGTATTATATACTAAAAATGATTTTATCTAGGGTGGAATATGAAGTGAATAGGGGATTATGTTATTTTCATTAGTAAAATAAATTTTTGAATATACTTACCCGATAATCATGTAGCTGTCAACTCCGTTGCCCGACAGAAATCTACGGACGGGATACGCCAGCGATCGCTATACAAGAGGGGGGTGTACTCACCAGCGCCATCTGTGGTCAGGTACTGCAGTACTTCTTGTCAACACCACCTCAATTTTTCCCTCGGTCCACTGGTTCTCTATGGGGAGGAAGGGTGGGTCAATTAAATCATGATTATCGGGTAAGTATATTCAAAAATTTATTTTACTAATGAAAATAACATTTTTCAATATTAATCTTACCCGATAATCATGTAGCTGATTCACACCCAGGGGGGTGGGTGAAAACCAGTGTACATGTTAATCAAGAAGCTAAGTATCCCGTATTTCATTTTTATCAGTTATTCAAAATAACAAATGAAATTATAAGTACCTGGTAAGGAAGTCGACTTGAACCATTACTCTGCCTTTAATAAGTACGTCTTCCTTACTGAGCGCAGCGGTCCTCTTAGGAGGCTGAACGACTCTTAGGTGCTGAAGTATAAAGGGCTGCAACCCATACTAAAGGACCTCAACACAACCTCTAACCTAGGCGCTTCTCAAGAAAGAATTGACCACCCGCCAAATCAACAAGGATGCGGAAGGCTTCTTAGCCCACCGTAACAACCCAAAACAACAATAAAAGCATTCAAGAGAAAGGTTAAAAAGGTTATGGGATTAAGGGAATGTAGTGGTTGAGCCCTCACCTACTACTGCACTCGCTGCTACGAATGGTCCCAGGGTGTAGCAGTTCTCGTAAAGAGACTGGACATCTTTGAGATAGAATGATGCAAACACTGACTTGCTCCTCCAATAGGTTGCATCCATAATACTCTGCAGAGAACGGTTCTGTTTGAAGGCCACTGAAGTAGCCACAGCTCTCACTTCGTGTGTCCTTACCTTCAGCAAAGCAAGGTCTTCATCCTTCATGTGAGAATGAGCTTCTCTAATCAGAAGCCTTATGTAATAAGAAACTGCGTTCTTAGACATAGGCATCGAAGGTTTCTTAATAGCACACCATAAGGCCTCTGATTGCCCTCGTAATGGTTTTGACCTTTTAAGATGGTACTTTAGAGCTCTGACAAGGCAAAGAACTCTCTCCAGTTCGTTACCCACCATGTTGGAAAGGCTAGGAATTTCGAACGATCTAGGCCAAGGACGTGAAGGAAGTTCATTTTTTGCCAAAAAACCGAGCTGTAAGGAACATGTAGCTGTTTCAGATGTGAATCCTATGTTCCTGCTGAAGGCGTGAACCTCACTAACTCTTTTGGCTGTTGCAAGGCAGACGAGGAAAAGAGTTTTGAGAGTAAGGTCTTTGAAAGAGGCTGACTGGAGAGGTTCAAATCTAGGTGACATAAGGAACCTTAGGACTACGTCTAGATTCCAGCCTGGAGTGGACAAGCGACGTTCTTTAGAGGTCTCAAAAGACCTAAGGATGTCCTGCAGATCTTTGTTGGAGGAAAGATCCAAGCCTCTGTGGCGGAAAACTGCTGCCAACATACTTCTGTACCCCTTGATCGTAGGAGCCGAAAGAGATCTAACATTCCTAAGATGTAACAGGAAGTCAGCAACTTGGGTTACAGTGGTACTGGTAGAGGAAACTGCATTGGCTCTGCACCAGCTTCGGAAGACTTCCCACTTGGATTGATAGACTCTGCGAGTGGATATCCTCCTTGCTCTGGCAATCGCTCTGGCTGCCTCCTTCGAAAAGCCTCTAGCTCTAGAAAGTCTTTCGATAGTCTGAAGGCAGTCAGACGAAGAGCGTGGAGGCTTGGGTGTACCTTCTTTACGTGAGGTTGACGTAGAAGGTCCACTCTTAGAGGGAGAGTCCTGGGAACGTCGACCAGCCATTGCAGTACCTCTGTGAACCATTCTCTTGCAGGCCAAAGGAGAGCAACCAACGTCAGCCGTGTCCCTTCGTGAGAGACGAACTTCTGAAGAACCCTGTTGATGATCTTGAACGGCGGGAATGCATACAGATCGAGGTGGGACCAATCCAGCAGAAAAGCATCCACGTGAACTGCTGCCGGGTCTGGGATCGGGGAACAGTACAAAGGGAGCCTCTTGGTCATCGAGGTAGCGAACAGATCTATCGTTGGCTGACCCCACAAGGCCCAAAGTCTGCTGCACACGTTCCTGTGAAGGGTCCATTCTGTGGGGATGACTTGACCCTTCCTGCTGAGGCGATCTGCCGAGACATTCATATTGCCCTGAATGAACCTCGTTAACAGCGTGAGCTTTCGACTTCTTGACCAAATGAGGAGGTCCCTTGCTATCTCGAACAGCTTCCTCGAATGAGTCCCTCCCTGCTTGGAGATGTACGCCAAGGCTGTGGTGTTGTCGGAGTTCACCTCCACCACCTTGTTTAGCAGGAGGGACTTGAAGTTCATTAAGGCCAGATGGACTGCCAACAACTCCTTGCAATTGATGTGAAGCGTTTCCTGTTCCTGGTTCCATGTCCCCGAGCATTCCTGTCCGTCCAAGGTCGCGCCCCAGCCCGAGTCTGATGCGTCCGAGTAGAGATGAAGATCGGGGGTCTGAACAGCTAAAGAGAGACCCTCCTTGAGAAGGATGTTGCTCTTCCACCACATTAGAGTAGCCCTCATCTCTTTGGAAACAGGAATAGAGACCGCCTCGAGCGTCATATCCTTGTCCCAGTGAGCTGCTAGATGGTACTGAAGGGGGCGGAGGTGGAGTCTCCCTAACTCGATGAACAGGGCTAACGATGACAGAGTCCCTGTTAGACTCATCCACTGTCTCACCGAGCATCTGTTCTTCTTCAGCATGCTCAGGATGCACTCTAGGGCTTGGTTGATTCTTGGGGCCGACGGAAAAGCCCGAAAAGCTTGACTCTGAATCTCCATTCCCAGGTAAACGATGGTTTGGGAAGGAACAAGCTGGGACTTCTCTAAATTGACCAATAGACCCAGTTCCTTGGTCAAATCCAAAGTCCATCTGAGACTCTCCAGACAGCGACGACTTGTGGGGGCTCTTAAAAGCCAGTCGTCTAAATAAAGGGAGGCTCTGATGTCCGCCAAGTGAAGGAATTTCGCAATATTCCTCATCAGTCGCGTAAACACCAGAGGTGCCGTGCTTAGGCCAAAACACAGGGCTTGGAATTGGTACACAACCTCTCCAAAGACGAATCTCAGAAAAGGTTGGGAGTCTGGATGGATGGGAACGTGAAAGTAGGCGTCTTTCAGATCCAACGAGACCATCCAGTCCTCCTGCCTGACCGCTGCTAGGACCGACTTCGTCGTCTCCATTGTGAACGTCTGCTTGGTGACATAAGCATTGAGCGCACTGACGTCCAGCACCGGTCTCCAACCTCCTGTCTTCTTGGCCACCAGGAAGAGACGGTTGTAAAAGCCCGGGGATTGATGATCCCGGACTATCACCACTGCCTCCTTCTGTAACAGGAGCGACACCTCTTGATGTAACGCTAGCCTCTTGTCCTTTTCCTTGTAGTTGGGAGAGAGGTTGATGGGAGAAGTGGTCAGAGGGGGATTGCGGCAGAACGGAATTCTGTAACCCTCCCTTAGCCACTTGACAGACTGAGCGTCTGTACCTCTTCTTTCCCAGGCTTGCCAGAAGGTCTTGAGTCTGGCTCCTACAGCTGTCTGGAGAGGAGGAAAGTCAATGCTTGCTTTTCGTGGACTTGGCACCTTTCTTGGACTTGCCCCTGTGACCGTCTGGACGGGAACTTCCTCGGCTGGGGGCTCAGCCACGAAAGGGCGGAATAAATCTGGTAGCAGGTGTATCAGCCACCGGGGTGCGGTAAGTTCTCGGTACTGAAGGTACAATTTTAGCCTTACGTGCTGAAGAGGCCATGAGGTCATGCGTATCCTTCTGGATAAGAGCCGCAGCCATCTCTTTGATTAGCTCCTCCGGAAACAGGAACTTGGAGAGAGGAGCAAACAGTAACTGTGACCTCTGGCAAGAGGTGATACCAGTAGAAAGGTAGGAGCAAAGATGTTCCCTTTTCTTGAGGACTCCTGAGACAAAAATAGAAGCAAGTTCGCCAGAACCATCGCGAATTGCTTTGTCCATACAGGACATGATCAGCATGGCCGAGTCTTTGTCAGAAGGGGCAGTCTTCTTGCTCAAGGCCCCCAGGCACCAGTCGAGAAAATTAAAAATTTCAAAGGCGCGAAAGACTCCCTTCAAGAAGTGGTCCAGATCAGAAAAGGTCCAGCAGACCTTAGAGCGTCTCATAGCCGACCTACGGGGAGAGTCAACCAAACTTGAGAAGTCAGCCTGGGCAGAGGCAGGGACCCCCAAGCCTGGTTCCTCTCCCGTGGCATACCAGACGCCCGACTTAGAAGTCAGCTTAGGAGGAGGAAACATAAAAGACGTCCTTCCCAGTTGCTGCTTGGACTGCAACCAATCCCCTAAAATCCTCAAAGCTCTCTTTGATGATCTAGCGAAGACAAGCTTAGTGTAGGCAGACTTAATAGGCTGCATGCCTAGAGAAAACTCGGATGGAGGAGAACGAGGGGTTGCAGAAACAAAGTGTTCAGGGTATAACTCTCTGAACAGAGTCAGGACCTTACGAAAGTCTATGGAAGGTGGCAACGACTTGGGTTCCTCCACATCAGAAGAAGGATCATCCAGGTGAGCAGCTTCATCCTCAGAAACCTCATCACCTGAGGGTTGAGAAGCGAGAGGTAACGATAAAGCGGTATGCTGAATGGCTGAATCCTGAAGAACGGGTGCATGCGCACTTGCGGATTCATCATCAAGTCTCTGCTGAAGAGGATGAGGGCTGGCAATGACAAAGTCATGAGGCTGGGATGAAGGAGGTTCTGCGGTGGTCTGAGGAGCAAGCGTGGTGAGAAGCGAATGCTGTAAGGCATGAGGCTCCTGCTGCATAGTATGCGGTTCATGTTGAATGGGAAGAGGCTCATGCTGCGAAGAATGCGGTTGCTGCATGCGTTGAGGCGGCTGCCTCATAGCATGAGGTTCCTGCCTCAAGTGTTGCGCCTGCCTCAAGGGTTGAGGAGGTGGCTGCGCAGAGAGAGGCTCTTGCCTCAAGAGTTGAGGTTCTTGCCTCAAGAGTTGAGGTCCTTGCCTCAAGAGTTGAGGTTCTTGCCTCAAGAGTTGAGGTTCTTGCCTCAAGAGTTGAGGTTCTCGCCTCAAGAGTTGAGGTTCTTGCCTCAAGAGTTGAGGTGGTTGCCGCAAGAGTTGAGGCTGCAGCCTCAAGGATGGTGGAGGTTGCCGCAACGCATGAGGTTGCTGCCTCGAGGATGGAGGAGGTTGTCGCAACGCATGAGGCTCCTGCCTCAAGGGTAGAGGAGGTTGCTGCAAAGCATGAGGCTCCTGCCTCAAGGGTTGAGGAGGTTGCCGCATAGCAAGAGGCTCCTGCCTCAAGGAAAGTGGAGGTTGCTGCATAGCGCTGGTATCTGGCAACTCCCAATGCGGCAGCTCACGCATGGAAGCAGGAGGAGCCTCAACATCATACGTCTGGCAGGGTGGACTGCACAGAGGTGGAGGAGCGCTCGCAGGAGGAGGTGTGCTAACCTTCTCTGCCTGAAACTCCTGCATCAACACCGCAAGCTGCGACTGCATTGTCTGCAGCATAGCCAACTTGGGATCAACAGAAGTTGGAGCAGAGGCCTGTTGAGGCATCGCTTTACCTCTGTTAGGAGGCGTGCAGCCATCAGATGACTGCGGCGAGTCCGAACTGGCCCAGTGGCTACACCTGGGCTGTTGGACTCGCTCGGTCTGGACCTTACGCTTAAGAGGCCTTGAGACCTGGGTCCAGCGTTTCCTCCCGGAAACTTCTTCCGCAGACGAGGAATTTAAGGGCTCAATCGTCTGGGAGTGGAAGTGACGATATCTATAAGATACGCCCGCAACCACTGAGGATACAACTGTGCGCCGATCAAGGCCTGCCGAACCCTTTTGCCCTTTGACATTGCTTCTCCCCTGGGCTTGGGAGCTTGCAAGAGGTCCCGGACTGGGAGGACGACTGGCACGCACAGAAGTATCCTCATGCGCAACACTGACACTGACACTAGGCACAGCACTGGCACTACCACTTCCCACTGCACTTTTCACTTTAAGTTCCTTGACATCTGCCAAGAGAAGATTGTGGTCACTCACTAAGACTCCACCTTATCACCTAAAGCCTGAATGGCACGTAACATATCCGACATATCAGGCTGAGCACTCGTAATAGGTTCGGGGGTCACCACTACAGGGGAAGGAAAAGGTTGAGGATCATGGGGGGAGGAATAAACCAAAGAGCGAGAAGAACTCCTCCTAACTCTCTCCCTCTCTAACTTAGCCGTATACTTGAGGAATTCATTAAAATCAAATTCCGAAAGCCCGGCACATTCCTCACATCGATCTTCCAACTGACAGGATTTTCCCCTACAGTCGGAACAAACGGTGTGAGGATCAACCGAGGCCTTCGGAAGACGCCTACTACAAGTCCTAACACTACATCGCCTTTGTCTAGGAGCTTGAGAGTGGTCGGACATCTTGAATTAGAGAACAGTCAAGGGGGGTTTCCAAATTAAAGCAAAGATCGTTATACCATTAATCAAAATAAATCCAAAAGCTATCTAAGCTAAGGGAAAAGCTTCCTGTATAGCGAAGGCTAAATTTCAGAGCAATACTTCACCAAAACCGTGAACAAAGACTCCAAAATCAACAGCGTATCCATGTAGGTCTTGCCGGCGGCACGACAGAGGAAAAATTGAGGTGGTGTTGACAAGAAGTACTGCAGTACCTGACCACAGATGGCGCTGGTGAGTACACCCCCCTCTTGTATAGCGATCGCTGGCGTATCCCGTCCGTAGATTTCTGTCGGGCAACGGAGTTGACAGCTACATGATTATCGGGTAAGATTAATATTGAAAATAAACCAATATTAAATATAAAAAAATGTTATTTTCATTAGTAAATTAAATTTTTGAATATACTTACCCGATAATCATGTAGCTGTCAACTCTGTTGCCGACAGAAATCTACGGTCGGGATACGCCAGCGATCGCTATACAGGTGGGGGTGAACACCACAGCGCCATCTGTGGTCAGGTACTCCAGTACTTCTTGTCAACACCACCTCAATTTTTTCCTCGGTCCACTGGTTCTCTATGGGGAGGAAGGGTGGGTCAATTAAATCATGATTATCGGGTAAGTATATTCAAAAATTTATTTTACTAATGAAAATAACATTTTTCAATATTAATCTTACCCGATAATCATGTAGCTGATTCACACCCAGGGTGGTGGGTGGAGACCAGCATACATGTTAACAAAGAAGCTAAGTATCCCGTATTTTATTTTATTAGTTATTCAAAAATAACAAAATAAATAAGTACCTGGTAAGGAAGACGACTTGAACCATTACTCTGCCTTTATTAAGTACGTCTTCCTTACTGAGCGTAGCGGTCCTCTTAGGATGCTGAACGACTCTTAGGTGCTGAAGTATAAAGGGCTGCAACCCATACTAAAGGACCTCATCACAACCTTTAACCTCGGCGCTTCTCAAGAAAGAATTGACCACCCGCCAAATCAACAAGGATGTGGAAGGCTTCTTAGCCGACCGTACAACCCATAAAAAGTATTCAAGAGAAAGGTTAAAAAGGTTATGGGATTATGGGAATGTAGTGGCTGAGCCCCCGCCTACTACTGCATTCGTTGCTACGAATGGTCCCAGGGTGTAGCAGTTCTCGTAAAGAGACTGGACATCTTTGAGATAGAATGATGCGAACACTGACTTGCTTCTCCAATAGGTTGCATCCATAACACTCTGCAGAGAACGGTTCTGTTTGAGGGCCACTGAAGTAGCCACAGCTCTCACTTCATGTGTCCTTACCTTCAGCAAAGCAAGGTCTTCTTCCTTCAGATGAGAATGTGCTTCCCTAATCAGGAGCCTGAATAGGTAAGAAACTGAGTTCTTAGACCTTGGAAGAGAAGGCTTCTTGATAGCACACCATAAGGCTTCTGATTGTCCTCGTAAAGGTTATGACCTTTTTAGATAGTACCTAAGAGCTCTAACTGGGCAAAGTACTCTCTCCAGTTCGTCCCCCACCAAGTTGGACAGGCTTGGGATCTCGAACGACTTAGGCCAAGGACGTGAAGGAAGCTCGTTTTAGCAAAAAACCGAGCTGCAAGGAACATGTAGCCGTTTCAGATGTGAATCCTATGTTCCTGCTGAAGGCGTGGATCTCACTTACTCTTTTAGCTGTTGTCAAGCACACGAGGAAAAGAGTTTTTAATGTGAGGTCCTTAAAAGAGGCTGATTGGAGAGGTTCAAATCTTGATGACATAAGGAACCTTAGGACCACGTCTAGATTCCAGCCTGGAGTGGACAACCGACGTTCCTTTGAGGTCTCAAAAGACCTAAGGAGGTCCTGTAGATCTTTGTTGGTGGAAAGATCCAAGCCTCTGTGGCGGAAAACCGCTGCCAACATACTTCTGTAACCCTTAATCGTAGGAGCTGAAAGGGATCTTACGTTCCTTAGATATAACAGGAAGTCAGCAATCTGGGTTACAGTGGTACTGGATGAGGAAACTGCATTGGCCTTGTACCAGCTTCGGAAGACTTCCCCTTTAGACTGATAGACTCTGAGAGTGGATGTCCTCCTTGCTCTGGCAATCGCTCTGGCTGCCTCCTTCGAAAAGCCCCTAGCTCTTGAGAGTCTTTCGAAAGTCTGAAGGCAGTCAGACGAAGAGCGTGGAGGTTTGGATGTACCTTCTTTACATGAGGTAGACGTAGAAGGTCCACTCCTAGAGGAAGAGTCCTGGGAATGTCGACCAGCCATTGCAGTACCTCTATGAACCATTCTCTCGCGGGCCAGAGCGGAGCCAACCAACGTCAGCCGTGTCCCTTTGCGAGAGGCGAACTTCTGAAGTACCCTGTTGACAATCTTGAACGGCGGGAATGCATACAGGTCGAGATGGGACCAATCCAGCAGAAAAGCATCCACGTGAACTGCTGCTGGGTCTGGAATCGGAGAACAATACAACGGGAGCCTCTAGGTTATCGAGGTAGCGAACAGATCTATGGTTGGCTGACCCCAGAGGGCCCAAAGTCTGTTGCAAACATTCTTGTGAAGGGTCCACTCTGTGGGGATGACCTGACCCTTCCGGCTAAGGCGATCTGCCATGACATTCATATCGCCCTGAATGAACCTCGTTACCAGCGTGAGCTTTCGATCTTTTAACCAGATGAGGAGGTCCCTTGCGATCTAGAACAACTTCCACGAATGAGTCCCTCCCTGCTTGGAGATGTAAGCCAAGGCTGTGGTGTTGTCAGAGTCCACCTCCACCACCTTGTTAAGCTGGAGGGACTTGAAGTTTATCAAGGCCAGATGAACCGCCAACAGCTCCTTGCAATAGATGTGAAGTGTCCTTAGCTCCTGATTCCATGTTCCCGAGCATTCCTGTCCGTCCAAAGTCGCACCCCAGCCCGTGTCTGATGCGTCAGAGAAGAGACGGCGGTCGGGTTTCTGAACAGCCAAAGGTAGACTTCCTTGAGAAGAAAGCTGTTCTTTCACCACGTGAGAGTAGACCTCCTCTCTTCGGAAACAGTTAATGAGATCGTCTCTAGCGTCATGTCCTTTATCCAGTGAGCCGCTAGATGATACTGAAGGGGGCGGAGGTGGGGTCTCCCTAACTCGATGAACAGGGCCAGCGATGAAAGTGTCCCTGTTAGACTCATCCACTACCTGACTGAGCATCGGTTCCTTCTCAGCATGCTCTGGATGCAATCTAGGGCTTAGTAGATCCTTGGGGCCGAAGGAAAAGCCCGAAAAGCTCGACTCTGAAGATCCATACCCAGGTAGACAATGGTCTGGGATGGGACGAGCTGGGACTCCTCAAAATTGACCAGGAGGCCCAGTTCCTTGGTCAGATCCATAGTCCATCTGAGAATCTCCAGACAGCGACGACTTGTGGGAGCTCTTAAAAGCTAGTCGTCTGACGGAGCCGGACACAAGATCATGTTACTGCTGCACAGTCTGTGAACTGTCAACCATGGGGAAGCGAGGAAGTACAGTGAAAACCCGAAGCTGTCTAGACTGTCTGGGTCGTACAGACAACTCCTTATCGGGTTGCTGAGGTTGCCGCACTGCGTCACAACAAGTCACTTCTGCTGGTTGTTGAACGTCTTCCCAGTGACACACTGACTCCGTAAACAAAAAATCCTCTAACAAGGACTAAGCTTGGACTGCATGTCTTGCAACACAGCTCAAGGTCTATGGGAGCAGGTGTGGTAACAGACGGGGTTAGCGACTGAAGTGGAACCATTACCCTCCCTGGAAGCATGTTATGCTTAAATAAAAGTCCATAGGAGGCTAAGCAGCTAAAGGCTCCTCTCCAAATGACAGAGTCCTCAAGGGAATATCAGAAGGAGGGAGAATAGCACTTTCTCATCTACAGGAACCATATCCGAGAAAAGCTAAGTTCTCTCAGTGAGGGTTTCACTGGTGCAAAAGCAGCAGACTAGAAGGCAACGTTATGAAACTGCTTGACAGTCTAGTGAGTTGGCAACAACCAAAGATGTGTGACTGAGAAGCATGCGGAAAGGTATGCAGAGCATGCTGTATGCAGAGCATGCTGTATGTAGAGCATGCTGTAAGGTAAGCAGAGCATGTTGCATGGCGTGCGGCTTATGCTGCATGGGATGAGGCTCATACTGCATGGGATGAGGCTCATGCTGCATGGTATGAGGCTCATGCTGCATGGGATGAGGCTCATGCTGCAAGGGATGAGGCTTATGCCGCATGCGTTGAGGAGGATGCCGCATAGTATGAGGCTCCTGCCTCATGGGTTGAGGCGGTTGCCGCATAGCATGAGGCTCCTGCCTCATGGTTTGAGGAGGATGCCGCATAGCATGAGGCTCCTCATAGCATGAGACTCCTGCCTCATGGGTTGAGGAGGATGCCGCATAGCATGAGGCTCCTGCCTCATGGTTTGAGGAGGATGCCGCATAGCATGAGGCTGCCTCATGGGTAGAGGAGGATGTCGCATAGCATGAGGCTCCTGCCTCATGGGTTGAGGAGGATGCCGCATAGCATGAGGCTCCTGCCTCATGGTTTGAGGAGGATGCCGCATAGCATGAGGCTCCTGTGAGGTTCCTGCCTCAAGAGTTGCGTCTGCCTCAAGGATTGAGGAGGTAGCTGCGCAGAGAGAGGCTCATGCTGTGAAGAATGCGGTTGCTGCATGCGTTGAGGCGGCTGCCTCATAGCATGAGGTTCCTCAAGAGTTGAGGCTCTTGCCTCAAGAGTTGAGGTTCTTGCCTCAAGAGTTGAGGCTCTTGCCTCAAGAGTTGAGGTTCTCGCCTCAAGAGTTGAGGTTCTTGCCTCAAGAGTGGAGGTGGCTGCCGCAAGAGTTGAGGTTGCTGCCTCAGGGATGGTGGAGGTTGCCGCAACGCAAGAGGTTGCTGCCTCGAGGATGGAGGAGGTTGTCGCAACACATGAAGCTCCTGCCTCAAGGGTAGAGGAGGTTGCTGCAAAGCATAAGGCTCCTGCCTCAAGTGTTGAGGAGGTTGCCTCATAGCAAGAGGCTCCTGCCTCAAGGAAAGTGGAGGTTGCTGCACAGCGCTGGTATCTGGCAACTCCCAATGCGGCAGCTCACGCGTGGAGGTAGGTTGAGGAACCTCAACATCATACGTCTGGCAGGGTGGACTGCGCAGAGGTGGAGGAGCGCTCGCAGGAGGAGGTGTGCTAACCTTCTCTGCCTGAAACTCCTGCATCAACACCGCAAGCTGAGACTGCATTGTCAGCAGCATAGACCACTAGAGTTTAAGAAAGACAACAACAAACGGAGCTACTGTCCGTTGAGACTGAGGGTCTAAAACAGCTGGTGCGGCAACAGACGGAGTTACTGTCTGTTGCGATACCACCTTGCCTCTCTGGGAGGTGTGCAGTTGTCGTACTGCAGCAAGTCCGAACTGACCCAGTGCTAATGGCACCACCTAGGAGTTGGACTTGCGCGGAAGGGACCGACTTGCACTTAAAAGCTGCAAGATTTGGTCCATGGTTTCTGCGAGAAACCTCTTCCGCAGACGAGGAATAAAAGGGCTCTCTCGTCTTTGTGTGGGTGGGGTGATCACGTCGGCTACGTGAGATGGTAACACCCGAAACCATGGAGGGAAACGTCTGTTCGTCGATCAAGGCCTGATGAACCCATAAGTCCTTCGACGTTACTTCTCCCCTGGGCTTGGGAGCTTGTAAGAGGTCCCAGACTAGGCGAACAACTGGCACGAACAGACGAACCCTCGAACGCAACACTGTAACACTTTGCGCTTATCACTTTATCACTTTTGATTTTCTGTTTGCACTTATTTCACTGAACTCGAAACTTTAAGTGGTTTGTACCTGAAACACGCAATTCTATCCTTCATTAAAAGTTAGTAATTGCGAAAACAGTATTACAATGTAACAGAAAAACATAATGAAAGATAAATAATTCAGTGGCTGGAAAAGAGACTAAACACTAGAATAAATAAACTACGTTTAAAATCTCTCACCGCATAAAGCCTGAGAACAAGAATAAAACTCTAGAAACGTTTACCTTCTTCCCCTAAAGAGACTAGGGAGAAGAGCAAAAACGATAACAACGTTACCCGCTTGAACGAAACGTTTATCCTCCTCTCTCTCCCTCCGTCTCTATCTCTCTCTCTCTCTCTCTTGACTTAGCACCTGAGAGAAGAGCCCAATTATATATATCGTTAAAACATATTATTGTTAAAGGAAAAAAAACTGAAAGATTTCCCAAATAAAAAGTTCCTTTATTAGAATTAAAACCATTTAAGCTAAGAAAGAATGAACAAAACGCTAGAATCGGTTTACTCTTACTGCAACGTGACACCGTGATAGACTCTCTCTCTATCGTAACGATAGAGCGCAAGTTGAACGTTATGAACGTCAACAACTGCAGAGACAAAACAAAACGTTAGTTCAACTTTGAAAACAGTACGAGACTATCAAAGAAATTCTTTCAAAAACATTAAAATAGCATAATATGTTAACAGGTAAAAACGAAATGACGGGCTCAATGTTAATTAACTTCGGTTCCAAGAAAAGACCGCCTACTATTAGGAAAGGTCGAATATAAACAAATATAAAAATTAATTTTAATAAGTTTATAATAAAAGGAAGTTAATCAAAGAGGCCTATAAAAGGCGGAGAGATATAAAATAAATCTATAACTTTTGTTAAGCAAAATTAAGAGAGTCTATACTCTCTTCGACACCAACACTTCCGTCTAAGGGAAGGGTCGGCCATTTAAAAGTGAAAGAGAGTTCATACTCTCTTCGTACCAAAATTAAATCAAAAATTAAATCAAATTAATTCCAAAAACTTGCTAAGCTAATGATATAGCTTCCTGAATAGCGAAGGCTAAACTCTAGAGCAAATACATCACCAAATCGTGAGCAATAACTCCAGAATCAACAGCGTATCCATGTAGGTCTAGCCGGAGGCACGACAGAGGAAAAATTGAGGTGGTGTTGACAAGAAGTACTGGAGTACCTGACCACAGATGGCGCTGTGGTGTTCACCCCCACCTGTATAGCGATCGCTGGCGTATCCCGACCGTAGATTTCTGTCGGCAACAGAGTTGACAGCTACATGATTATCGGGTAAGATTAATATTGAAAAATAGATATATATAAAACAAGATAATGAATAGGAAATATATATATATGGTTCATATATTTAACTAAAAATAATATATAATTAGAAATAAAAATTAAAAGGCAAAATTTAATATTTTTCAATGTCTTCGAAAATTACATTTTAGTCTTTGGACATTTTAAGTCAGTTTTAATAATAATTACCTTACATATTAAGGGTAATAGTATAGAACACCACGCTCTCCATTTACTCCAATATAATGTAATCCTGCAGTTCTCACCTTCTTGCACAGTAATTAGGTGGTTATTTAAATTCTGGGAAAGCAATAATTAGCAAGAATTGTGATTACTCAAAAGTGTCACTATTTGTAAATTGCATATTTTAATGACACTTTTCAGTAATTAATCCATTATTAATTAAGTATATTTTGAATATACAGTAAATCAAATGTACGCTGGCATCATGAACTTCTGTTTATGTACACTGGCATCACAAATTCTGTTTGGTTGACGATGTTGACATGTCAGTTCCAAGTCGTTTAGTGAGGAAACCGAGTTATTTTCTTTTTATAACCCCTTCCCCCATCTTCAACATATCTTGCTAATTATTGCTTTCCCAGAATTTAAATAACCCCCTAATTACTGTGCAAGAAGGTGCGAACTGCAGGATTACATTATATTGGAGTAAATGGAGAGTGTGGTGTTCTATACTATTACCAGATTAAGGATAGGTAAGGTAACAGTAGGTACGATTTGGGTGGGTAAAGTGAGGTTAGGTATTACAATAGTCGAGTCATTTGTAAAACTTGTTTTCGTCATTAGGTTTGTTTCTGCATTATTGCATTTTTAATCATATTGAGAATCCAAGATACGTCTTTTGTGAACCTCTACTGCTAAATCTACTCTGGGGATAGACCACTCTGGCAGGAAATTACTAACCTCGAAACAAATATATAACTAGGCTATAAAATACACAGATCAGGCTAGTCACACATAAAATACCGCATCAACTGTTAAAATATTAGAATATCAATGAAGTTATAGCATTACCTTCACAGTAATGGAAAAAAAGAAGAGTTGCACGGCAGAGTTCAATATATATGGCAGTTCCTTGTTGCAATGGGGTAATGAGTGACCGATGGGAGGCACAGTGTTGCCAGTGGGGTGTTTAAAATTCCCCAAAACTCGTGATAAAAAATCCCCAAAACAACCTAAATATCCCGATGTCCACGAATATATTTTCTTCTGATCCTGTAGGATATACGACATCTTTATAGAAATTACCCAATTTACTACATATAAGTGCACGCAAACTAATTGCAACAATATAAAGGTTTAATCATCTCTGTCTCTTCATAGAAATTTATACTGAATATCCCCATCGGACACCCAAAATCAACAAATCTAGGGATAAATTCCCATATCTGGCAACACTGGGGAGGCAGAGATGATGAGATCCAAAAATATTTCAGTTTCATCAAAACAGTTCCAACAATGTTCAGCTAATTTTTAAGTTTTAAGCTTTATTTTAATTGCTTATTCTCCAATCTCAATTATCTGGAAAATATTATTAAACTAAAATATGCACTGAATTTCTAGTATAAAATAGAACTAGAGCTAGTACTAGTAACGTTGATAATAGCAGAATAAATTATTATTATTGAAGGATATGTAGAAAGACTTCGAAAGGAGTGAGGGAAAGAAATAATCTATTTTTTAAGTGGATCACGATAAATGAAAATAACTTTTTAATTATATAACTTGATACTAATTGAATTATAATTTGTACTTATATGTATTCAATCCAATTTTCTATTGGTTGACTAAATATGAAATAATATATGTAACTCGTGCTGTCTTCTTTCAACCCATTAATAACCTACATATGTTTAATAATAATTAATTTTTCTACTATTAACATTATTTCTGCTAGTTCTAATACACTGTGTGTGTGTATGTGTGTGTGTTAGAGAGAGAGAGAGAGAGAGAGAGAGAGAGAGAGAGAGAGAGAGAGAGAGAGAGAGAGAGGTTGGTAGTTTTGTTAAACTAAAACTGCCCAAGTATTATAAGATAGGAAATGTTATGTGAAGCCTGGCGGGGACCTCTGAACCATGAACATCACATGCCCATTTTTTTTATATCATATTCGCCAAAGTCGTAATTATAGGCCTTCAGATATTCAAACACCAGCCCTTCTTCATCATTCAACCTCCTTGGAGTTAATAGGAATAAACGCAGTAATAATTAGGTCCACCGAGAAAAAAAAAAAAAAACAACAACCTACAGTAGGCTACTAATACGAAAAATTTTTGTTTATGAGGTAGGCCTAAACTTGAATTCTTTTATCAACCAGTTCACGTTAGCATCATATTCAATTGATTGTTCTGACATATGTAGAATACTTTATAAATTAACCTATATAAAAAATAAAAT
The DNA here is from genome assembly GCF_036898095.1 of Palaemon carinicauda. Lineage (NCBI taxonomy): Eukaryota > Metazoa > Arthropoda > Malacostraca > Decapoda > Palaemonidae > Palaemon > Palaemon carinicauda. The sequence goes on from NC_090756.1 coordinate 1,554,480, forward strand.
ATTAAACTTTACTTTTACTTTTAGGGGTTTATTTCTCGTCCTCCATCAGACACTAAGAGTCTGTTCAGGCGGGCCTTGATGTGTGAAAATAATTTCTTTCCTGTTTATATTTTGCTCTGTATCTTTTCAGTTATTCACTAGCATTTGTATTCAGGCTTAATAGTTTTCAGATCACTATTATAATACTTTCCAAAGAGGTAAGTCTTCAGGTTTTTCTTGAAAGCTGCTATTCTTGACATCAAGTGGAAGGTCGTTAAAGAGTCTCGGTGCAGCATAACTAAACGTTCTTCCTCCTATTGCATGATTCACACTAATTTCGAATAGTCTATATGGGTCATCAGCATGTCTTAACTCTTACAGCAGCGCTAGTAGCTTGGGGGTAGTGGACCAAGCAATCACGGAGATATTTAGGCTTATCACTTGTAAGTGCTTTGTGGGTCAACAAGCAAATTTTATATTCAATTCTAGCCTTAACAGGTAACCAATGTAGATCGATTCAACTACATGATTAGGAAGCTCATTCCACAACCTGGTTACAGCTGGAATAAAATTTCTAGAATACTGTGTAGTATTGAGCCTCACCTTGGAGAAACCTGAGCAATATAAATATAACGAAATAGATATATTGTCATAATATATAGTATATAATATAAACCAAAATAAACGGTTGCCTGTCCAATATATTCTCTACCTGTAAGTAGTTTCTCAAGTTTTCCAACGATGACTGACACGAACAAGGTAGAGCTTTTGAATTTTGACACTACATGACACAATCAAGTGTGTCGTTTCTAGTGGGTGCCACCCACTTCATGGGTGTGTCAAAAGGTGTCGGTGGAACTGAAGAAAATAGATAGATTTAGAAAAGCCACTGATGAAAGAGCCTGAAATGTAGATTATTTTCCGAGAGAGAGAGAGAGAGAGAGAGAGAGAGAGAGAGAGAGAGAGAGAGAGAGAGAGAGAATAACCACTAACAGAGTTTGACGTAAACCATTTCAGTTTTATTAAAGTTCTATTTCAGCTCTGTAGTTGTTGACCTTTTTCTGAAGTTCAAACAAGATTTTTTTTTTTTTTTAAGATAAAGTTTATCTAATTTCATAGTTTAACTGGTTCGTCTTATTTCTTTTTTCATTGGATGTTTTGCTTATAAAATATATTTCTAACTTTCGATTATTTGTTAATAATAATATTTAAAAATATAATAATTCCTTCAGTCGCCTTTTACTTATAACAATAACTATAACAATATAAGAGTGAGCCATAATTTCATAATTAATAATAATAATAATAATAATGTTCTTGAAATATTTTATTCTAATTGTTTAATCTTCTCTTGTAGTTTATCTATTTCCTTGTTTCATTTCCTCACTGGGCTATTTTTCCTTGTTGGAGCCTTTGGCCTTATAGCATCTTGCTTTTCCAACTATGGTTATAGCCTAGCTTGTAATAATAATAATAATAATAATAATAATAATAATAATAATGACAATAACAATAATAATAATAACTAATAATAATAATAATAATAATAATAATGATAATAATGATAAAAATAATGATAACAATAACAATAAAAATAATAACAATAATGATGTTAATAATAATAATAATAATAATAATAATAATAATGATAATTCTAATAATAATAATAATCATCATCATCACCATAATAATAATAATAATAATAATAATAATGATAAGGACTAAGATCCACTCCCCTGATGCTTCCCCCCCCCCCCAAAAAAAAAAAGACAATGCATAACACAGGATACCTCTGCCTGCTTCCCCAGTGATTTATACGAAAGACTTTGCTTGCTTTCTCTCTGGCTCCTAAAATATTGCCCTGTTCCATTCTCTTCCTACTCGGGCAAACTGACTGTGTCCTTCTCCTCCGAAGGAGTTAAAGTTTCTTTCCCTCCCAAAAAGATTAATGTCAAGCCAGTTTTAAAAGCTAGTTTGGACGTCTGACCTTCCACCAGGTGATGTATAGTCAGCTTAAGTTATTTCGTTATTTTACGTTTTCATGCGAGAGTGATCTATGTTGGGGCCCTAGGTCGTAATTTACTTAGAGGGTGAAGAAGAAGTGGTGATATACTTCCCAGGGTGGGGAGGGATAGGATATATTTCTACTCGGCTAGAGGATACTAGATACACAGCATCCTAGAAGTTTCATTCCCGCTGTGATCAAGTTGTGGAATGATCTTCCTAATCGGGGAGTTGAATCAGTTGAGCTTCAAAAGTTCAAAGTTGCAGAAAATGTTTTTATTTTGACCTGGCTGACATGAGTCTTCTTATAGTTTATATATGACATATCTGTTTTGCCGTTTTTAATAGTTTATATATGACATATCTGTTTTGACGTTGTTAATAGTTTATATAGGACATATCTGTTTTGACGTTGTTAATAGTTTATATAGAACATATCTGTTTTGACGTTGTTAATAGTTTATATATGACATATCTGTTTTGACGTTGTTAATAGTTTATATAGGACATATCTGTTTTGACGTTGTTAATAGTTTATATAGGACATATCTGTTTTGACGTTGTTAATAGTTTATAAATGACATATCTGTTTTGCCGTTTTTAATAGTTTATATATGACATATCTGTTTTGACGTTGTTAATAGTTTATATAGGATATATCTGTTTTGACGTTGTTAATAGTTTATATAGAACATATCTGTTTTGACGTTGTTAATAGTTTATATAGAACATATCTGTTTTGACGTTGTTAATAGTTTATAAATGACATATCTGTTTTGCCGTTTTTAATAGTTTATATATGACATATCTGTTTTGACGTTGTTAATAGTTTATATAGGACATATCTGTTTTGACGTTGTTAATAGTTTATATAGAACATATCTGTTTTGACGTTGTTAATAGTTTATATATGACATATCTGTTTTGACGTTGTTAATAGTTTATATAGGACATATCTGTTTTGACGTTGTTAATAGTTTATATAGGACATATCTGTTTTGACGTTGTTAATAGTTTATATAGGACATATCTGTTTAGACGTTGTTAATAGCTTATATATGACATATCTGTTTTGACGTTGTTAATAGTTTATATATGACATATCTGTTTTGACGTTGTTAATAGTTTATAAATTACATATCTGTTTTGACGTTGTTAATAGTTTATATATGACATCTGTTTTGACGTTGTTAATAGTTTATATAGGACATATCTGTTTTGACGTTGTTAATAGTTTATAAATGACATATCTGTTTTGACGTTGTTAATAGTTTATATGTGACATCTGTTTTGACGTTGTTAATAGTTTATATAGGACATATCTGTTTTGACGTTGTTAATAGTTTATATATGACATACCTGTTTTGACGTTGTTAATAGTTTATATATGACATATCTGTTTTGACGTTGTTAATAGTTTATATATGACATATCTGTTTACACGTTGTTAATAGTTTATAAATGACATATCTGTTTTGACGTTGTTAATAGTTTATAAATGACATATCTGTTTTGACGTTGTTAATAGTTTATATATGACATCTGTTTTGACGTTGTTAATAGTTTATATATGACATCTGTTTTGACGTTGTTAATAGTTTATATATGCCATATCTGTTTTGACGTTGTTAATAGTTTATATATGACATATCTGTTTTGACGTTGTTAATAGTTTATAAATGACATCTGTTTTGACGTTGTTAATAGTTTATATATGCCATATCTGTTTTGACGTTGTTAATAGTTTATATATGCCATATCTGTTTTGACGTTGTTAATAGTTTATATATGACATCTGTTTTGACGTTGTTAATAGTTTATATATGACATCTGTTTTGACATTGTTAATTGTTTATATATGCCATATCTGTTTTGACGTTGTTAATAGTTTATATATGACATACCTGTTTTGACGTTGTTAATAGTTTATATATGACATATCTGTTTTGACGTTGTTAATAGTTTATAAATGACATATCTGTTTTGACGTTGTTAATAGTTTATAAATGACATATCTGTTTTGACGTTGTTAATAGTTTATATAGGACATATCTGTTTTTGACGTTGTTAATAGTTTATATATGACACATCTGTTTTGACGTTGTTAATAGTTTATGGATGACATACCTGTTTTGACGTTGTTAATAGTTTATATATGCCATATCTGTTTTGACGTTGTTAATAGTTTATGGATGACATACCTGTTTTGACGTTGTTAATAGTTTATATATGACATATCTGTTTTGACGTTGTTAATAGTTTATATATGACATATCTGTTTTGACGTTGTTAATAGTTTATAAATGACATATCTGTTTTGACGTTGTTAATAGTTTATATATGACATATCTGTTTTGACGTTGTTAATAGTTTATTTATGCCATATCTGTTTTGACGTTGTTAATAGTTTATAAATGACATATCTGTTTTGACTTTGTTAATAGTTTATTTATGCCATATCTGTTTTGACGTTGTTAATAGTTTATAAATGACATATCTGTTTTGACGTTGTTAATAGTTTATATATGACATATCTGTTTTGACGTTGTTAATAGTTTATTTATGCCATATCTGTTTTGACATTGTTAATAGTTTATGGATGACATACCTGTTTTGACGTTGTTAATAGTTTATATATGACATATCTGTTTTGACGTTGTTAATATTTTATATATGACATATCTGTTTTGACGTTGTTAATATTTTATATATGACATATCTGTTTTGACGTTGTTAATATTTTATATATGACATATCTGTTTTGACGTTGTTAATAGTTTATATATGACATATCTGTTTTGACGTTGTTAATAGGTTATATATGACATATCTGTTTTGACGTTGTTAATAGTTTATATAGGACATATCTGTTTTGACGTTGTTAATAGGTTATATATGACATATCTGTTTTGACGTTGTTAATAGTTTATATATGACATATCTGTTTTGACGTTGTTAATAGTTTATATATGACATCTGTTTTGACGTTGTTAATAGGTTATATATGCCATATCTGTTTTGACGTTGTTAATAGTTTATATATGACATATCTGTTTTGACGTTGTTAATAGTTTATATATGACATATCTGTTTTGACGTTGTTACTGCTTTTAGTATGATTTATTGTTAATTTGTTCTCATCATTGATATATTTCCTTATTTCCTTTCCTTACTGGGCTATTTTTCCCTATGGGAGCCCTTGGGCTTATAGCATCTTGCTTTTCCAACTAGGGTTATAGCTTGGCTAGTAATAATAATAATAATAATAATAATAATAATAATAATAAAAGAGGAAGGCAATTTTACTATGAGTGATACGAGCAGTGGGAAGTTTTTAACTCCAATAACCCTTTAGTTTTAAAGATTTTAGAGTGGCTTTTAATTATTGGCCTGAAAGGTATAACAGTTCGATTTTGCTGGGTTCCGGCACACGTAGGTGTGTCTGGAAATGAGGAGGTAGATTTATAGGCAAAGAATGCTGCAGCCGAGTTGCTACAAAGAAGGTATCCCATTCTCTGTAATGATTTTTTACCGACAAATAAGAATTTTATCTATAATAATTGGCAACAGCATTGGAATAATTTAACTGAAAATAAGATGAGAGAAATTGCGAATGTTATATCCCCTTGGAGGTATAACGTGATGCCCCAAAAGTGGGAGACTACTTTTTGTCGTCTCCGCATTGGTCACACTCGGACTAACACACGAGTTTCTGGTGGCTGGTCAACACCAACCATATTGCAACGATTCTTTGATACCCTTGATAGTGAGGCATTTGTTGACTAAATGCCCCACTTATAGCACAGAAAGAAATAGATATCTGTTTGAGGCTCGAGGTGAGGATGGCAGGTTCATCCTTGCCAAGATTCTTGGACATGATGTGTCGTACAATTTTTAGCTTTACTTCAGAAGCAGGTCTTCTGAAAGCCATTTAACTTTTATAACATATTTACTTTTCTGATTTTAATTGAATATTCTTTTCTTTATCTATAATAAAACTATATCGGCGTCAATGACCTTCGATGTCAGGATGCCAGAGAACTTCAAATCCTTCATTCATTCATTCTTCTTCCCCATCGTTATCCTTACATTAAGGGGTCGGTTGCTGGATGCAACCTCTCTAATGCCTTCTATCACACTGCTCCTATGCCACCAAACCTCTTCT
>NC_090756.1:1565627-1590627 GCF_036898095.1 Palaemon carinicauda
TACAGCTTTGCTGATGATGGGGATACACAAACCACGTTGAGGTATCCCCAATCAGAAATTATATATATATATATATATATATATATATATATATATATATATATGCACCACCCTATTTTTATTTCGATTTTACATAAACCTTATGGGGTGAAATTGCAGGACCCATACTGACCTCCCCATAATATTATCGACCAAAAAGCAACTGATTTCAAAATCCTTCTCATAACCATTTTGTCCTTCTACGGCTATCCTTTGACATGTCCTTATATTCAGTCTAAATCATTCCGATGTCCTACCATCACCAAGAGGATAATCTCCCATATACTCAGTATCCTTTCATAGCAATTCACTATCCTTCTTCATCTATCCTTTCCGTCGTAATCTTAACATCATTAACTATCGTCTATTATGTTCATCCAGTAGATAAAGCTTTTTTATCTTTTCTGCTACTATCTCCTATCCACTATCGGCCAATTCAGCGCCGTGATCATCACTATCTCAAGGACGTGGTACTTCTCTCTCTCTCTCTCTCTCTCTCTCTCTCTCTCTCTCTCTCTCTCTCAGAGGTCTTCCACATGGCCTCTCCATTATTCAACTTCCGACATGTCCATTGTTTACAACGTCGGCGTCCGAAACCTCCCCAAAGTTTCTGCGATTCTCAGTGTACGAAGACGGCGAGTTTTTTTTTTTCTAGGGCAGAGCAAAATGAGATGGGCTGTTTGAATACCCTTTTCTAGTACAGACTCGATATATTATTAAATTGCTTTAAGTTTGCCTCGGTATAGCACTATCTCCCATATATAATATAGAGCAAGTGTCTGTGTGTATGTATATATATATATATATATATATATATATATATATATATATATATATATATATATATATATATATCCGGTCACACTCAGGTGTCAACGTCCCTCGATTAGAGGGGAGAGGAAATAGTCATACCCTGGTGAGAGAGGATTACATGTGCGTGTGTGCATATTTATCTACATATTTAGCCGTTATTTTTGACAGGTCGTGTAAACTAGTTTTATATATTTTTCCGCTCACTGGCGTCACAAAGAACACGGTCACTGAACATATGTTCTCACTCAAAGTCGCTTTCAACAAAAGAGGGTTGAAATAATACTGGACTTACCGACCAGCGGGAAGAGAAACGTGGCAACACCGCAGCCTAGAAAAGTGGCAGCGTCGCAGCCTCAAATCTCTGTAGTTGGACTATAGTAGATACTTATTGCACAAATTAAATACACTTTGTGTATCATATATATAATCATACACAGCGCACTCGTGCAGGACACAAAAGTTAAAATAAATTTAAAGGAACACCATTAGGAGAAATGAAGTAAACATAGCAAACACAGAGACAAAGAATTAAACGGCATAACAAAGCGAAGGAGGATTAGGAGGAGTTGGTGGAAGGAGTTACTTTAATAGATATGATTGGAGAATAAACATCAAGGTAACCGACCCCTTAGCTTAAAGATATAACTGTTGGTAATAATTGAAAGTAATACTATGGTATTCCAAATGTAAACTAGAGGGATGCTCAGTAGAGCACAGAACTCCGCCGCGACAGCTTATTTCTCAACCTTTTGCTCAACCTTGACCTTAACCTTTGACTTTAACATGCATTAATTGGCGTAGATTTTCATACACTCGAATATGAATCAAGTTTGAAGTCTCTATGACAATGATGTCCAAACTTATGGCTAATTACGTGAATTGGACATTTTGCTTGACTTTGACCTTTGACCTTCCAAATTTAAAAATTAACAATTAATCACTGTAAGTTTCATTACTCTGCGATTAAAATTCTGGCCAGGAAGCTGTTCACAAACACACACACCCACAAACAAATACACAAACGGGGTGAAACATAATCTCCTTACAACTTCGTTGGCGGAGGTAATTATAGTTTCAAATAATATCATTGCTTTGCCATGTCAAAGACCTTTGTCTTCAAATAAAAAAAATTAATGACATTGCTTTGTCATAGCAACTAAATACCTATGTGGCCCAACAAAAAACTCCCATTGTTATTACATAAATACTGATTTTATCATAACCTATTTTTTTGCTGACTTCTTCGTCATTGTATGGTTACAATATGCATAATCTGATAAACAATTCAGCTTACTAAGAGAGATTAGTTCACCAAACTTTCAACTTGGCTTCAAAATGCACTAGAAGAGTTGGAAGACCCAGGCCGACATAGCTGAGGACTACGAAGCGTGAAGAAATTATTTAAAAGTTCAGAATAGAAACGACTGGAAAATCTAACTGAGGACCTTTGTGTCAATAGTCGTAGAAGATAATCAAATGCACTTCATTGCAGTCTACTCATCTTTTTTTTTTATTGATATATTTCATTTACTAAACAAATTAAATATATATAAAATAAAGATCTAGAATTGAAATACGAAAAATAACTTATCTATTCTATAAATAAAGATTTCTCTATATGCTTACTATCAGATGCACTCCATTGGAGTCTACTTATATTTTTACAAAAAAAAAGGCATGGTAACATATTTTATTTATTGAACAAATTAAATATATATATATAAGATAAAGATCTAGAGTTTAAATACGAATAATAACTGAATTATTAAATATATAAAGATCTCTCTATATGCAACAAGAAAAATATTAACATCAAAGAAAGACTTCCTTAGAGTATTTTAAAAAAGGAAGTTGCAAAAGTTGCAAATGGAACCTAACGCGTATAAGTGCTAAGTGCCACTCTCTCTCTCTCTCTCTCTCTCTCTCTCTCTCTCTCTCTCTCTCTCTCTCTCTCTCTCTCTCTCTCTCTCTCTCTCTGTAGGAATCCTGGAATATTTTGAATCACCAAATCTAATTCCAAGAAACCAAAGTTAGGCAACTATAGTCGATTCTTTTCAGTGAGGCAGATTTACACCGACTCGTAGCGGTGCCCTTTTAGCTCGGAAAAAGATTCCTGCTCTCTGATTGGTTAGAATTATCTTATCCAACCAATCAGCGATCAGGAAGCTTTTCCGAGCTAAAAGGACACCCCTGCAAGCCGGTGTAAATCTGCCTCACTAAAAAAAATTGACTATAGCATAAAATATGGCATACGTCGGAATTTCTGATCTACAAAACCTGAATGGCTTCAAAATGAAATGAATAATATAACAATAATAATAATGGATAGAAAATTCCATGATGTTTCTGGAATGAGGGAGTCTCTTGAGAGATGAGGTCAACTGGGGTCAGATATTTCAGTTTTGTATATATATATATATATATATATATATATATATATATATATATATATATATATATATATATACACATACACCTTAACGTAATGAAAGGGTTTGCACGTTGCCAAGAACAGCAAAACTGTACTAGCCAGGGCCACCAATAATAGGTTGGTTTGCTGTGAGCAATCAGACGAAAGTCTCCCACCATCACCAATCCGCAGTGGCCAGCGTGGTGATGAAATGGCCAAATCCCAGACATGACTAAGGACAGTCTTGAGGCCTTTGTCCTGCAGTGGACTAGAAATGGGTGCATTTGTTACTTGTTTGTGCGTATATACAGTAAGTATATATATATATATATATATATATATATATATATATATATATATAATTAGGTTACAAGGGAGGGAACTCCATGACTTTGTCAGCCTTGGTTGCAACCCACCATAGTCGACTCACTACTAAACTAGTACCTTGGGTTTTATCGGTTTGGGCGCAAGGCGGTCCTCCTCATCAGGCTGGGATGAAACCGATTTTTCTTGTCGACCTCCTCCAGTCAATATAATAACCTAAGTTCTTTATTTACTCACAAAATCTATAAGAAACCGGTTAGGTTGAGAGTTCAATGTGGTTATAAAAATACGCGTATGCTTATCTATCTATCTATCTATCTATCGCTGGTATGAGAGTGATGTCTCACAAGGTAAAAACATAAAATGCAGATAACGCTTAGGTTCTGACTTCTTTTGAGCCTCTGGTGGCAGGGTTGGTAGCACCCAGGCCTTTCATTTGAAGGGGTTTGGGTTTGATCCCAGTATGAGATAAAAATTTATTACTATTTGAGCACGATATATATATATATATATATATATATATATATATATATATATACATAATAGAATGAATAAAATAGGCCCTTTTAAAGATACCCAAGCAGATGGTGATACCTTATTACATTTGGTTACACAAGCGGTTGAATAATCGCGAGCCAAGTGCTGTACCAGTCAGACAAGAGTTCGTTTTCTTACTGACCTGATCCCTTTAAATAATTCCTTTTATTGTGTGTTTTGGGTGGCAATCACTGGACTGGGGTTCGAATCCCGCTCAAACTCGTACTCGTTAGTTCCTTTGGTCGCTTCAACTTCACCATCCTTGTGAGCTAAGGATGTGGGGGATTTAGGAGAGTCTATAGGTCTATCTGCCGAATCATCAGCAGCCATTGCCTGGCCCTCCCTGGTCCTAGCTAATCATATGTACATATGATCAGTCTCTGGGGCATTGTCCTGCTTGATAGGGCAATGTCACTGTTCCTTTTCTCTGCCATTCATGAGCGGCCTTTAAACCTTCTTCTTCACCCAAGGGCTTAACTACTGCACTGTAATAGTCAAATGGCTACTTTCCTCTTGGTAAGGGTAGAAGGGACTCTTTAGCTATGGTAGGCAGCTCTTCTAGGAGAAGGACACTCCAAAATCAAACCATTGTTCTCTAGTCTTGGGTAGTGCCATAGCCTCTGTACCATGGTCTTCCACTGTCTTGGATTAGAGTTCTCTTGCTTGAGGGTACACTCGGGCACACTATTCTATCTCGTTTCTCTTCCTTTTTTTTGTTAAAGTTTTCATAGTTTATATATGAAATATTTATTTAAATGTCATTGTTCTTAAAATATATTATTTTTCCTTGTTTCCTTTCCTCACTGGGCTATTTTTCCTGTTGGGGCCCCTGGCCTTATAGCATCCTGCTTTTCCAACTAGGATTGTAGCTTAGCAAGTAATAATAATAATAATAATAATAATAATAAACCCAATAACGGCAAATGACATTTGATCTAAAATGAATATCATATTTTTTTTTTCTTTTTAATCTAGATTTTGCGAGAGTAGCTATAATTAAAACAGACATCTGCAAATTAATATTACTTTTTTTCCAGCATCACTAATCGAACTTTTGATATCCTGATATGAAGTTTCCGACCAATTAATACTTTAGGGATATATTGACAGTTGATTTTTAATGGGAAAGAAAAAAAAAAAAAAAAAAAAAAAAAAAACAGCAATGAAATATCCTTTCCTCTTAGTTAGCTGTTTCCAATAATAGATGAATCTCCAGTGACAATGAACGAGTAAAAAGAAAAATATATTCGAAAAGTCAAAAACGTTTTTATATTGTTAATTAATGCATGACTATAGTAAAGTCAATGGAAGAAAGAAAATATATCGAATTGTCAAAGATAATTTTTTTTTTCTATTTTCATTATGATTTTCAAAAGCGAACGACTCTTTCATAACAATGACGCAGAATAAAGTTTATTGAATTTTATAAATATTTCATATTTCATATTTGGGGACGAATATAAACCATATTTTCAAACTAGCTGTTGTTGTTGTTGTTTAATTAGTTCCTTATTTCCTTTCATCACTGTCCTACTTTTCCCTGTTGGAGTCTTTGCGCTTATAGCATATTGTTTTTCCAACTAGGGTTGTAGTTAGCTAATAATAATAAAAATAATGATAATAATAATCATAATAATAATAATAATAACAACAACAACAACAACAACAACGACAACAACAATAATAATAATAATTATAATAATAATAATAATAATGATACTAATAATAACTACAACAACAATAATAATCATAATAATAGTAAATATAATATTATAATAATAATATTAATAACAATAATAATAACAATAATATTGTTGTTGTTATGTACAAATTATCGAGAAAACGTAATTAAAAAATGAGATAACATCTATGATATTATTTTTTTTTTTCGAAAACAATCATATATTTTCAATTTATCTATATTCGCAAACCAATGTGTCTGTCAATCAAACTGTTGATATCGTTCTCCATATTTTGCCCTTAAGCTTTAACAATTCTATTGTAAAATTATGGGGAAAAAACCTATGGTTTATTTACCCTAATTATAACGTATTGACAGTGTACCAACTGTGTGTCACACGATCGTACATAGTAACGACATTTCATTTTGTGTATATATTATGCTTTTATCTTTGCTCTCCCCTCGCACTAAAAAGAACCTGAAATAACATGTCTGTTTTTCTCACCGTTAACTGTTAACCCGTGCGGTGTCGGTTTGAACAGGAAATTTACTGTTGCATTGCGTTTTTGTATATAAAGGAGAGTGTTCTGTCATAAAGTTACTCAGTTGCTTTCATCCTGTCTTTGAGTCACAACCTTCTCTCGGCTCGTCACAACCGAAACTGATTACCTTTTATATCTCCAATAATGCAAAATGTTATCAGCATAATGTTCTTATCACTATTTCAATTTCAAAACAAAATCTTATTCCTTCTGTTTACTGTTTTTATTGTTAAGCATATTGAATTTTATTTTTATTTTGGATAAGATATTCTCTTGTGGCTTCTGTCATTCAATTTTCTGAAATATTTTCTAATGCATTCTAATTGTTTATTGAGATCATTTTAATTTTGTTTATATACATACACTGTTTGTGTATAATTTACAATCTTGCATTCTTCTGTTCATACATGTATACTCACACACACATAAATATATATACTGTATTTATATACACACACACACACACATATATATATATATATATATATATATATATATATAAACATATATATACATATATATATACTCTATATGTATATATGTATATACATACATATATACATACATATATATATATAAATATATATATATATATATATATATATATATATATATATATATAATTTTTATATATATAAATATATATATTATATATATGTATATATATATATATTTATTTATTCATATATATATATATAAATAATATATATATATATATATATAAAAATAATATATATTTATATATATATATATATATATATATATATATATATATATATATATATATATATATATATATATATATATATATTCTGTATGTGTATATATATACATAATCTGTATTGAATGAAAAATCTAATTTACAATGAAATTCCAGACCTTCATATCTAACACCACCTAAAACACCATCACCACCAGCACCACAGCTATCACCATCAAATCCAGGCCTTCAACACCACCAGCACACACACCTCCACCAATATCACCAACACAGCTTAAAAGCACCACTAGATCACCATTTCACTATCACCACCACAGAATAAAAATACACAACGCTATGCAATTATCTATCTTGTAAATATTTGTAATTAATAATCCTATGGTTCCTTTTCCCCCAAAATGCAAAAAAACAGACCGAGCAGCTCTCCTGAGGTCCTCCAAGATTTTTCCCTTTGGGCCTGAACACATATTTGGATGTAAGTATTAAGTATATTAGACGTAAGTATTAAGTATATTAGACGTAAGTATTAAGTATATTAGACGTAAGTATTAAGTATATTAGACGTAAGTATTAAGTATATTAGACAAGTTTGACTTCTTGAGTAGCAGAGTAGAATAGAGTAACTATGTAAGGTCTCACTAGCTTTGCATCACTCACTATAGTCAATTCTTTTTTAGTGAGGCAGATTTGCACCGACTCGCAGGGGTGCCCTTTTCGCTCGGATAAGTTTCCTGGTCGCTGATTGGTTAGACAAGATAATTCTAACCAATCACATAGCAGGAAACTTTTCAGAGCTGAAAGGGCACCCCTGCGAGTCGGTGCAAATAAACCTCATAAAAAAAATTGACTATAGTTGACTAATTTTTTCGACTTCCAAATCCTGTCTTGTGGACGAAACTTTCCACGCTTTCAATATAAAGAAAGTTGTTTTTGAGCAAAGACAATTGGATATCCTAATCACTTTGATAAGAAAATCTATTGAAGACAGACTTTTCATGCTTTCAATATAAAGAAAGTTGTCTTTGAGCAAAGACAAGTGGGTATCCTAATCACTTTGATAAGAAAATCTATTCAAGACAGACTTTTCATATTTTCAAGAATAAGAAAGTTATCTTTGGGCAGAGACAAGTTGATTTCATAATTACATTGATAAGAAAATATATTCAAGACAGACTTTTCATGCTTTCAATATAAAGAAAGTTGTATTTGAGCAAAGACAAGTGGATATCCTAATAACTTTGATAAGAAAATCTATTAAAGACAGACGTTTCATGCTTTCAATAAAAAGAAAGTTGTCTTTGAGCAAAGACAAGAAAGTTATCTTTGAGCAAAGACAAGAAAGTTGTCTTTAAGCAAAGACAATTGGATTTCCTAATCAAGTTGATAAGAAAATATATTCAAAGACAGAATGGGGATTCAAGACAAAACGGAACCTACATTCCTTTTCCAACTGTTTTTTTCTTAAAGATAGGATGAAATGATTAATTATCTTAATGTGAAAATAGGTCATTTTAAATCGTCTTCAAGCAAACAGAGGTTCTTTTCAGTTATGTCTATTAAAAAGAAAAAAACACAGGTAAATATTTTTGTCATTTAGCTAATACATGGAACTAAAGTTCATTCAATATTTAAGCAAATATAGGCAAATTTTAATGATCATTATACAAACATAGGTAAATTATAATGATCTTTATGCAAACATAGTTAAATGTTAATGATCTTTATACAAATGTAGGTAAATTATAATGATCTTTATGCAAACATAATTAAATGTTAATAATCTTTGTGCAAACATAGATAAATTATAATGATCTTTATGCAAACATAGTTAAATGTTAATGATCTTTATGCAAATGTAGGTAAATTATAATGATCTTTATGCAAACATAGCTAATTCTAATGATCTTTGTGCAAACATAGTTAAATGTTCATAGAGTACAATTTTTTCATGAAGTACCAATTCGATGAAAATTTAGATAAAAAGTTAAAATATTGGGATAGTCCATTTACCCACTTATGGTCAATTACCTATTTAGGATTTCTTCCAGCACTAGGATTATCTGCATCAGGACCTTTGGGAGTGTCTCTAGGACTATCCCCAGTTCTTCCTCTGCAGCCACCTGCAGGTAAACTTTGCATGTGCAAATAAGCTTAAATAAACAGGTGAAAGTAAGTGCATGCGTGTAACCAACTCAGCATGTGAATTCATAAGGCTAAGCTTGAGTAATAAGCCTTAAATTGGAATGCACTAATAAAGGTAAGGTAAAGGTTCAAAAGGTTAAATGGCCGCTCATGAATGGCAGAGGCATGGGACAGTGACATTGCCCTAGCAAGCAGGACAATGCCCTAGAGACTGACCATATATGATCAGCGCCCAAGCCTCCTCACTCACACAAGCTAGGACTAGGGATGGCCCGGCAATGGCTGCTGATGACTCAGCAGATAGACCTATAGGCTCCCACAAACCTCCCATCCTTAGCTCACAAGGATGGTAAGGTTGCAGACACTAAAGGAGCTAACGAGTCTGAGCGGGACTCGAACCCCCGTGTGGCGATCACCAAGAAGAGACGTTACCAATCAGGCCACAACAACCTTGATTTCAGTTCTAGCTTCATCAGAATAGATGCCCAAACCCCCACTACCACCCCAACCATAGCAGTGGCCTCTCCAATAAACAGCTCAAACTCACGGTCCAGGACTGGGATCGATCTGCTGGTATGCGAATGCTAGGCGAACATGTTACCACCGTACTAGCCAGGAGGCTAGTAATAAGCCTAAATGAGAATGAAAAATAAAGGTAAGTGGCATGCATTTATAAGTTCAAATGCACATTCGCAAATAATTCTAAGTGTTCACGCTTAAATTACCTTCAGTGAGCATGCGCAAATAAGCTTGAGTGCCTAATTGCAAATACGCCAGAGTACGTGTGCAAATAAGCTGAAGAACAAATGTACAAAAAAGACAAGCGTTTATAAATACGCCGAATTGCACATACGCTTACAAGCTTAAGACTTCTTCTCTTCTTTCCAACCTTTATCCCTACATTAAGGGGTCGGTTGCCTGATGCATCTTCTCCAATGGCTTCTATCAACGGCTTAAGCTGAAGTTCATATGGGTAAATAATTCTCAGTATGCACGCATAATAAGCCTAACTAAGCATATGCAAATAACAAGCCACATTGTCTTGAATAAAGTTTTTTTTTTTTTTTTTTTTTTAATACATCAAAGGCTCAAAACAGAATCTAGAGTGTCATGTAACGTAAGAAATTACTATTAATTTTTTTTTTTTTTAAACGAAATGGTATCACTGCATTTGATT
This sequence comes from Palaemon carinicauda, assembly GCF_036898095.1. NCBI lineage: Eukaryota > Metazoa > Arthropoda > Malacostraca > Decapoda > Palaemonidae > Palaemon > Palaemon carinicauda. The sequence continues at coordinate 1,576,014 of NC_090756.1, forward strand.
CTCTGGAAACAATATACCAGATTAATATAGACTTTATCTTCTTTTAAATAAAAGAAAAACCTTAGGATGAATTTGAAATTTAATTGGTCATTTCAAAGAGCTGTTTTAAAAACTGGAGTTTATAAATATAGAGCAATTTTTTTTTTTTTTAATAACAGAAAATCTTTAGGATGAATTTGAAATTCAGTTGGTCATTTCAAATAAGTGTATTAAAAACTGGAATTAATAAATATAGGACAGTTTTTCTTTAAATAACAGAAAAGCATTATATGATTTTGAAATTCAATTGGTCATAAAAACTGGATTATAAAATTTAAGGGACTTTTTTTCGAATAACAGAAAAAACTTAGGATGAATTTGAAATTCAATTGGTCATAAAAAATAAAGTTTATAAATATAGGGCAATTTTATCTTTTTTTTTTTAAATAACAGAAAACCCTTAGGATGAATTTAAAATTCAATCGGTCATTTAAAATAGCTGTATTAAAAATTGGATTTTATAAATATAGGGCAAAGGTCAGGTCCTTGAACCAGTGAGGTCATCCAGCGTGACCTTTGACACGATAATGATCATTACATTCTCAGGAATCAGTATTCCCCCAGAAACCAATTTTATCAACACAACAATGTCTTCTTCGTTTACACAACGCAGATGGTAATTTCTAAGCTGAAAAGAACGAAGAAAACTCACTTGGGTTCCATGTCTCAAAAAAGTCCTTCAGTTTCGTCTTCCGAATTTCAAACTCCTCATCACAATGTTTGACGTTTATTCAGTACTCTTAAACATCCAGACGATTCCGGGTCTTGAAAAAAGACCAGAAAATGAGAGAGAGAGAGAGAGAGAGAGAGAGAGAGAGAGAGAGAGAGAGAGAGAGAGAGAGAGAGAGAGAGAGAGAGAGAGAGAGAGAGAAAAATTTTTTTTCTATCCGTAATAGGGACATCAATGTTTTATTTGCCCTTCCTTTCACTTCAAGGAGCTCGAACGCGCCCCCCCCCCCGTACCCTTCCTCGCCTCCTTTGTCGATGGCACTACCTCCCCTAAACTCTTGGGGGGGGGGGGTTTAAGTTACTCGAAAACTGTTCCTGTTTACTCAGAGTAAGATGGAGTAAGATGACATTACTCATGCATGAGGTTCTTCACGGAGGATTTCATTGACACAACGGGAAATGTTTAAAGACTCCCCCCCCCCTTCTCCTCCTCCTCCTCCTCCTCCTTCTTCTTTTTTTCATGAGAATGTCGAATAGTTCCTCCTTTGTTAAAGATTCGGTACTTGGGTTTCAGCTCGTCTCGTATTGTACTTCCGGTGTTTTGCTTTTTCTAGTATTTGCCGAAAAATATTCAAAAATTGTCTCTAAAAAAGAAAATTTCTAACACGTGATGTCTTGTACGGGATAGTATATATATCAAAGGATTTGACGTAATACTGGTGTTTATCCTTGTCCCAGTTACTGGAGAATGAATATGTCAGCGACTTTTTTACGGATTTTCTTAGAAGCCACCTTTCATTCAGGACACATGATACTGGTAATAAACAAAATTTGTGTGTGTGTGTGTGTTACGCAATAGGTACAATAATTAATTAAATAAATATACTATTGAGGTTGGATTATAGCTTTCCATTCCCAGAGATCTTTAAAGAAGTTTTTACCTCCGTCAATAAAGTTGGAAGGAGGTTATGTTTTACCCCCTGCTTGTGTGATTGAGTTTGTTTGTTTGTGAACAGCTTCCGGTCCATAACTTTAATCGTAGAGTAATGCAACTTGCAGGGATTAACTGTTATGTAAAAAGCTGGAAATAATTAAATCTTGGAAGGTCAGGGTCAAAGGTCAAGGTCAAGCAAAATATCCAAAATAACGTCCAAAGGATGAAGATTTCAATTAGGAGAATCTCCTTATACAGAAATTAAAACGTAAAACTTTTAAAGATAAACAAATTTCGATGCTTGAAATATCTTCCAAAAATGTTAAAAACAATAGATTTTACAATCCTATGATTTATGCCTAAAAAACTTTGCATTTCGTAACATTTTTACAACTACCTGTGAATAATACATACACACTCACACACACACACACACACACACACACACACATATATATATATATATATATATATATATATATATATATATATCAACAACAAATGCAGCCGTTCCATTCCAATGCAGGACAAAGATCTCAGACATGTTTTCATTTATACCTAAGTTTAACCAGTTTCATCACCACGCTAGCCAGTGCAGATTGGTGACGGTGGGAGATTATTATAAGATCACTCAAAGCAAACCATCCTAGTATGGGTGGGCCTAACTAGTACAGCTTTGCTGATTATAGCTATACACAAACCCTTTCACCAGGTTAAGGTATCCCCACGCAGAGAGGGATATATATATATATATATATATATATATATATATATATATATATATATATATATATATATATATATATATATATATATATTACCAGGAGAAAATGGCATTGGACTGACGTGAATATTCATTATATGATTGATCACATAGATTTTTTTTTCAGGGCGACCTGTGCTTGTTACAACCCACAGACCTGAATGTGCCATAGATGAGGACTACTGTACCTATAATCAACTGTATCCCCTGTAAGTACCTGTACATTTTGAAATAGTTTTCTTGTATCTGTACATTTTGTATTGGTGTCTCTGTAATTATTTGTAACTTTTACATGCCTTCACTATAAATATCCGTAAATTTGTTATTATTATTATTATTATTATTATTATTATTATTATTATTATTATTATTATTATTATTATTATTATTATCATAAGCTACAACCCTAGTTGGAAACGCTGGATACTATAAGCCCAAGGGCTCCAACAGGGAAAAAAATAGCTTAATGAGGAAAGGAAATATTAATATAAGTAAACTACAAGAGAAGTAACGAATAACTAAAATAATACATTTTAAGAACATTACAACATTAAAACAGATCTTTCATAAACAAACTATGAAGAGAGACTTATGTCAGCCTGTTCAACATAAAAACATTCGCTGCAGGTTTAAACTTTTGAAGTTCCCCCAGACTCTTATTGATTTCGCTGCAAATACCAGAGAAGTTTGGATTATCTGCACTGTAAATACATGTAAACTTTCCCACTTGTTACCTCCGCCAACGAAGTTGGAAGGAGGTTATGTTTTACCCCTTGTTTGTGTGTTTGTTTGTGTGTATGTTTATTTTTGAGTATGTCTTTGTTTGTGAACAGCTTCCTGACCACAGTTTAATTGTAGAGTAATGAAACTCACAGGGATTAACTGTTATGTAAAAAGCTGGAAATTATTAAATTTTGGAAGGTCAAGGTCAAAGATCAAGCAAAATGTCCAATTCACGTAATCAGCCATAAGTTTGAACATGGATGTCACAGAGACTTCAAACTTTGTTCATATTTGAGTGTATGAAAATCCACGCCAAATAATACATGATAAGGTCAAGGTTAAGGTCAAGCGAAAGGCCGAGAAACAAGCCGACGCGGCGGAGTTCTGCGCTCTACTGAGTGCCTCTCTAGTTCCCCTGTTCCCACGATCAACAATTTGGTACCCGAGGCTTCTTGAAGTCAGGCTTTCACCAGTGACTTCAAAAAAGCATTACATAAGCCTTAAGCTACAACCCTAGCCAGAAAAGGATGCTATAAGCCCAAGGGCTCCAACAAGAAAAATAGCCCTGTGAGGATAGGAAATCAGAGGGCATATTGACAGAGATCCCTGTTATGTTGATATATTTGATAAGCTCTGTACGACGAATGTTGCTCCCAAGAACATGCATTAACTTTAACACATAGAATCCAGTGATAAGATAAGAATTCCTTAAGGCAAAAATATCAAATTTGATTTTCCACTTTAAAAGAAAAAACCCTTAAAGGAGTATATGGTGATAATTTCTTCCCCCAAAGCGGCTTTATTTTCACTAATCAATGTAATTGCCATAAAATTTCTAAACAAGAATATGAACTGTTTTGAAGTGTCTTTATTCTTTGTTAATGTTTTTTAGTTCTTAATTCAATGAATTTTCATTACCTATACCTTCACTTTTGTACTTTGTATCTTATATTTCATGCTGTTTTTAACTATTTTACTTTTCTTGAACGTGGTCGTTTTCAATCTTTAAGAATATTTCTAAATTTTGAAAATACATTTATGGGATGGGATAAGGTATTATTTATTTAATACTGTAGGGGTTAAATGGTTCGTACATATCACGTCACATACTTTGGGTTTACTGGTTGGGTAACTGTCTTATCTTATGTTCTTCACGAGTAACTTAACATTTGGGTAATGGTCCTTAGTTACTCTTAATCAATAACAGAAATTATAACACTTGACATGATTTTATGATATATATGCAAGTTTTCAATTTTTATGGGTGTCATCTATCTAAATTATAGTTAGAATTATTTGATTTACCACTCCAATAACCTCTGGCTAGAACAGCGGTAATGTGTTCGCCTAGCATTCGCATGGAAGCAGATCGATCCCACCCTGAAACCGTGAGAAATATTAAATATACCTCTCTACTAACCTCCTGGCTAGTACAGCGGTAATGCGTTCGCCTAGCATTCGCATGGAAGCATGTCGATCCCACCCGAGACCGTGAGTTTAAGCTGTTTACTGGGGAGCCTACTGCTGTGGTTGGGCACCAGATTAGGGGGGGGCTGGGCTTGACCGGCTGACGTTTTGGTGTGTATCTATTCAGATGAAACCGGAACTAAAACCAGACACCTTTAATCTTTAAATACTGTTAACAAATTCAAAATGGCTATTTGTAATACTTTTTCTAACCTGCTTTAAAAATTCCAAGATCCTCAGGATCAAAATTGTTGAACGTCAAGAAAAAAAATCAGCTGAATGAATCTCTGCCAGGATCTGTTTTGTTCTCTGATTCTACCATAACAACAAAAACAACAACATAAAATCAGCTGATTGAACCTTCGCAAAGAACTGCTTTGTTCTCTTATTCCAATACAAACAAGATTTTGAGTTTTGTTTATCAAGTTTGTTATTAAAATCTTGTAAACAGTTTAAAGGTTTAAAGGCCGCTCATGAATGTCAGAGGCAAGGGACAGTGGCATTGCCCTATCGAGCATGACAATGCCCTAGAGACTGACCAAGCCCCCTCTCCACCGATGCTAGGACCAAGGAGAGCCAGTTGACCGAAAAATACGCCTATGGTCTAAACTGATTCTGGGAAAGGCAAGCTGGTTTCCAGAAATAACTTGTCGTGGTGGAGGTCTGCACTCTCATAGTTCTTTTCTAGCAATGGATGCTGATGAGTCAGTACATAGACCTATAGGCTCCAACAATACCTCCCATCGTTAGCTTACAAGGATGGTGAGGTTGCAGCGAGCAAAGGAACTGACGAGTTTGAGCGGGATTCGAACCCCAATCTGGCGATTACCAGTCAGAGACGTTAACACATAGGCCACCGTGAGGAATTTCACCAATATTTCACCCAGCATTGACCTAATAGATGCACAACAATTGACTAGATTTTGGGGGATATAAGAAAGCTACTTTTGGGAGAGATGGGAATTTAACTTTGATATAAGACCTTGAAAAATGTTTACTGATTAACCACTTTATTAAAGACTATTCTCTCTTCAGTTAAGGTTACTTGAGATGACTTTAGGGTATTCTATGATATTTTGGGTTGTGTATTCTTCTTTACACTGGTATTCATTACATGGACATAATCTTACTCCATGGAAAGGAATAAATGGATTTTAAGGTATCTGAAATAAACACCATCTTGGTTACAGGGTAGTTTTTGTATCCTACATCGTAGAATTAAGAAGTAAAATACATGGATGATTATATAAAACTAAACTGTTAAAAATTTGTATTAAAAAAACGGTAAATGTCTTGCAACATTAATTCTAAGAATTTTACAGTTTTAAAAACGGATATATTGACGTAAAAGAGTGAAATTACGGTCAACTACCCTTAAAATATAATAACAAAGTAATGTGAAATTACAGACGCCTGTATTTTACTGAAATGCTGTATATTTTTACAGAGAATTTCCGATTAAAATTACGGTTTTTTCTAAGTGTATATGAGAATATGTGAAAATATTTGAAAATTATAAACTCAATTACGATAATTTCTATTCAATAGAATTGTACTTAATCACAAGGGACGCAATTATTTATAATCTATTAAACTATAATTAATTATAATTAGATGTAATTTTATCAAGAAAAAATAAACATCTTTGAAATACTATTGAGATAAAAATTTTAAAATCTACATGAGAACTAATTTGGCCATTACATAAAGATTAATATTATTTTTCAAACACACAAGGAAAATCACAATATATGTTATCATTTCTAATCAATTGAAAAAAGATTATTAACTACTTTTAAAAAGGTTAGTAAAAATAACCTTACCTTTAACCACTGATATATTAGACTTTGGCCTAATATTGTGTGTGTGGGGTACACACATAATATTAGGCCAAAGACTTTAATTAACCTGGTATTTACATTTCAAATAGACTTTGACTTTCTGGTAGAGTTACTTAATAAAAGTTTTGAATTAAGCTCTGATTAAAATGTTAGTATTGTGAATTGAATTTTCAAGAGAAAATTCAGTTTAAATGAGTTCGTTACAGTGTTGAATTTTTTTTATAATAATTACTTGTAATTATGAGAGTGAATAAATAGAGTTGCTTACAATGTCAATAAATGTTGGAGGAATGAATTAATAAATAACCACTCTCTCTCTTTTCACACACACACATTCATATATATATATATATATATATATATACATATATATACATATACATACATATATATAAATTATATGTATATATATATATTTATATATAAACATATATATATATATATATATAAATATATATTTATATTTATACACACACACATATATATATATGTATATATATATATATATATATATATATATATATATAATATAATATAATATAACATATATATATATATATATATATGTACATATAATATATAATACAATATAATATAACATATATATACATATATATGTATATATATATATATATATATATATAGAGAGAGAGAGAGAGAGAGAGAGAGAGAGAGAGAGAGAAAGAGAGATAGAGAGAGAGAGAGAGAGACCCCTTGCCTTACTAAAGATTCGGTTAGCTGTCAACAAATGAAAAATAATCATCCAGAAATTCCCTAATTGACAACCTCCTCTTTCCTCTATCAATTAAATTCCATTGAACTTTCAATGATCCAGAGACTTCGAATATAAATAACGGAACACTTTGATATAAATGAGGCGAAATTTATACATAACTGTGGGAACATTTGAACATAAAGGAGTGAACACTTGAGAGTAAATGAGGGAACATTTGATTATGAGGAAAAGTTGATATAAATGAGGGAACATTTGGCAGTAAATGAGGGAGCATTTGAACATAAATGAGGGAATACTTGGCAGTAAATGAGGGAACAGTTTATTATGAGAAAAAATGGATATAAATGAGGGATTTTTTAAAATATATGAGGCAAAAGTTGAGTATGAGGAAAAATTGATATAAATGCGGGATTTTAAAAACATAAATGAGGGAACATTTAATTATGAGGAAAAAATTATATACATACATACATATACCAAAGGCACTTCCCCCAATTTTGGGGGGTAGCCGACAACAACAAGAAACAAAACAAAAAGGGGACCTCTACTCTCTACGTTCCTCCAGCCTAACCAGGGACTCAGCCGATTTCAGCTGGTACTGCTAGGGTGCCACAGCCCAACCTCCCACATTTCCACCACAGATGAAGCTTCATACTGCTGAGTCCCCTACTGCTGCTACCTCCACGGTCATCTAAGGCACCGGAGGAAGCAGCAGGGCCTACCGGAACTGCGTCACAATCGCTCGCCATTCATTCCTATTTCTAGCACGCTCTCTTGCCTCTCTCACATCTATCCTCCTATCACCCAGAGCTTTCTTCACACCATCCATCCACCCAAACCTTGGCCTTCCTCTTGTACTTCTCCCATCAACTCTTGCATTCATCACCTTCTTTAGCAGACAGCCATTTTCCATTCTCTCAACATGGCCAAACCACCTCAACACATTCATATCCACTCTAGCCGCTAACTCATTTCTTACACCTGTTCTCACCCTCACCACTTCGTTCCTAACCCTATCTACTCGAGATACACCAGCCATACTCCTCAGACACTTCATCTCAAACACATTCAATTTCTGTCTCTCCATCACTTTCATTCCCCACAACTCCGATCCATACATCACAGTTGGTACAATCACTTTCTCATATAGAACTCTCTTTACATTCATGCCCAATCCTCTATTTTTTACTACTCCCTTAACTGCCCCCAACACTTTGCACCCTTCATTCACTCTCTGACGTACATCTGCTTCCACTCCACCATTTGCTGCAACAACAGACCCCAAGTACTTAAACTGATCCACCTCCTCAAGTAACTCTCCATTCAACATGACATTCAACCTTGCACCACCTTCCCTTCTCGTACATCTCATAACCTTACTCTTACCCACATTAACTCTCAACTTCCTTCTCTCACACACCCTTCCAAATTCTGTCACTAGTCGGTCAAGCTTCTCTTCTGTGTCTGCTACCAGTACAGTATCATCCGCAAACAACAACTGATTTACCTCCCATTCATGATCATTCTCGCCTACCAGTTTTAATCCTCGTCCAAGCACTCTAGCATTCACCTCTCTCACCACTCCATCAACATACAAGTTAAACAACCACGGCGACATCACACATCCCTGTCTCAGCCCCACTCTCACCGGAAACCAATCGCTCACCTCATTTCCTATTCTAACACATGCTTTACTACCTGTGTAGAAACTTTTCACTGCTTGCAACAACCTTCCACCAACTCCATATAACCTCATCACATTCCACATTGCTTCCCTATCAACTCTATCATATGCTTTCTCCAGATCCATAAACGCAACATACACCTCCTTACCTTTTGCTAAATATTTCTCGCATATCTGCCTAACTGTAAAAATCTGATTCATACAACCCCTACCTCTTCTAAAACCACCCTGTACTTCCAAGATTGCATTCTCTGTTTTATCCTTAATCCTATTAATCAGTATTCTACCATACACTTTTCCAACTACACTCAACAAACTAATACCTCTTGAATTACAACACTCATGCACATCTCCCTTACCCTTATATAGTGGTACAATACATGCACAGACCCAATCTACTGGTACCATTGACAACACAAAACACACATTAAACAATCTCACCAACCATTCAAGTACAGTCACACCCCCTTCCTTCAACATCTCAGCTTTCACACCATCCATACCCGATGCTTTTCCTACTCTCGTTTCATCTAGTGCTCTCCTCACTTCCTCTATTGTAATCTCTCTCTCATTCTCATCTCCCATCACTGGCACCTCAACACCTGGAACTGCAATTATATCTGCCTCCCTATCATCCTCAACATTCAGCAAACTTTCAAAATATTCCGCCCACCTTTTCCTTGCCTCCTCTCCTTTTAACAACCTTCCATTTCCATCTTTCACTGTCTCTTCAATTCTTGCGCCGGCCTTCCTTACTCTCTTCACTTCTTTCCAAAACTTCTTCTTATTCTCTTCATATGACTGACCCAGTCCCTGACCCCACCTCAGGTTAGCTGCCCTCTTTGCCTCACGTACCTTGCGCTTTACTTCCACCTTTTGCTCTCTATATTTTTCATACTTCTCTATACTATTACTCTGCAGCCATTCTTCAAAAGCCCTCTTTTTCTCTTCCACTTTTAACTTCACTCCTTCATTCCACCATTCACTGCCCTTCCTCATGCTGCCTCCAACAACCTTCTTGCCACATACATCACTTGCAATCCCAACAAAATTTTCTTTTGCTAACTTCCACTCCTCCTCTAAATTACCAGTTTCTCTTACTCTCACCTCGTCATATGCCATTTTCAACCTTTCCTGATATTTACTTTTTACCCCCAGTTTTATTAGCTCTTCAACCCTCACTAGCTCCCTTTTACATCCACCTACTCTATTCCCCCACTCTTTTGCTACAACTAATTTTCCTTCCACCAAAAAATGATCAGACATACCGTTAGCCATACCCCTAAACACGTGCACGTCTTTCAATCTTCCAAACATTTTTTTAGCTATCAACACATAATCCATTAATGCCCTTTCTACTACTCTTCCATTTGCCACTCTTACCCATGTATACTTATTTTTATCTTTCTTCTTAAAAAAGCTAGCACTTATTACCATCTCTTGTTCAACACACATATCTACCAGTCTCTCACCACTCTCATTTTCACCTGGTACGCCATATTTCCCAATGACACCTTCTACCTCTCCAGCACCCACTCTAGCATTTAAGTCACCCATAACAACTACATAATTCCTTCTACCCAGTCCTTCTACACACCTAGTTAATTCATTCCAGAACTCATTCCGCTCTTCTTCACTTTTCTCACTACCTGACCCATACGCACTGACAAACGCCCAACATTCCCTACCCAACCTAACCCTTACCCACATTAACCTAGATGATATCTCCTTCCATTCCACTACTTTACCTGTCATCCATTCACTCAACAATAAAGCCACACCCTCTCTCGCTCTTCCCCTTTCAATCCCAGACACTCTACCAGACATTTCACCAAACATCACTTCACCCTTTCCTTTCATCTTTGTCTCACACAAGGCCAATACATCCATCCTTCTACTTCTAAACATACTTCCAATCTCACATCTTTTACTCTCTATCGTACTACATCCACGCACATTCAAACACCCCAAAACTAGAGTGCAGGGAGCAGTCACTCTCCCCCCAGCTCCATCTCTTTGTTGCTGTCTCACAGGATACTTTTACAGGAGAGGGGGTTCCCAGCCCCCTCGTCCCGTCCCTTTTAGTCGCCTCTTACGACACGCAGGGATAACGTTGGCGCTATTCTAATTGTTTTATGCCCCCGCGGCCACAGGGGGCATTATATAAATGAGGGATTTTAAAAACATAAATGAGGGAACATTTGAATATGAGAGAAAAAATTATATAAATGAGGGATTGTTTAAAACATAAATGTGGGAACATTTGATTATGAGGAAAATTTTATATAAATGAGGGATTTTTTAAACATAAATGAGAGAAAATTTGGCAGTAAATGAGGGAACAACTGAATATGAGGAAAAATTTATATAAATGAGGGATTTTTAAAATCATAAATGAGGGAATATTCGGCAGTAAATGAGGGAACACTTGAATATGAGGAAAATTGTTATAAATGAGGGATTATTTTTATGACAAATGAGAGAATATTTGGCAGTAAATGAGGGAACACTTGAATATGAGGAAAAAAATTATATAAATGAGGGATTTCTAAATACTATACAGATAAGTGAAAATTTTAACATAAACGAAGGTACATTTGTATGTAAATAAGGGATAATTAAATCTTTATTCCTGATCTAGATATTAATCTCAGGCACCGTCGTTCAATTAGTTCATTATGCATGTTGCAAAAGATTTTTTTATAATTCTGACCATCCTTTACATTTAGATCTTCCTGGATAGTTCCATCCTGTTCGTAATACTAGGTATGCAGTTAATTCTAATAGTCAGGCCTTCTCCATTATGAGGCTCAATAGTATACAGTATTCTAGAAGTTTTATTTCAGCTGTGACCAAGTTGTGGAATGATCTTCCCAATCGGGTAGTTGAATCAGTAGAACTTCAAAAGTTCAAACTTGCAGCAAATGATTTTATGTTGAACAGGCTGACATAAGTCTTTTTATAGTTTATATATGAAAGATCTGTTTAAATGTTGTTACTGTTTTTAAAATATTTTATTCTAATTGTTCATTACTTCATGTATTGCTTATCCATTTCCTTATTTCCTTTCCTCACTGGGCTATTTTTCCCTGTTGGAGCCCTTACGCTTATAGCATCTTGCTTTTTCAACTAGGGATGTAGCTTACCTGGTAATAATAATAATAATAATAATAATAATAATAAAAATAATAAAAATAATGATAATAATAATAATAATAATAATAATAATAATAATAATATAAATAATAATAATAATAATAATGGTTGGATATGAAAAAAATAGACATAAATGGGGAAAACTTTAACATAAATGAGGGAACATTTGAACACAAACAATGTAATAAACATTAACGAGGGAAGCATTAACATATAAATGAGGGTAAAATTGAACATACATGAGGGAACATTTATATCTAAATCTGTGAACAATTGAACACAAAGAAGGGGACATTTGGCAGTAAATAACAGACGATTTGGATATAATTGGGGAATCATTTGAATATAAATAAGAGGACATTGGAATATAAATATGAATTCAGAGTTTCTATACGACATTTAAGTTTATGAATAAACTTTATTTAATTATATAATGTCTCCCTTGTTGTTTCACTAGTTGGTAGTTCAATTCAAAAGGAGTAAAGTGATTATAATTATTATGAAGGTTATTATTATTAATGTAAACTTCAAGAATAAATTATTTATCCTTCTATTATAATTACTCTTCGATAACTATACATCTAAAAATATATATTTTGTGAAAATGTTTAATCTAATCTGTAAGCAAAATAGATTTCGTCCTTCCCATTTCACAAAAGAGAGAGAGAGAGAGAGAGAGAGAGAGAGAGAGAGAGAGAGAGATTGTATCTAGACTTTTCCAGATAAAAAAGACAGACAGAGAGAGAGAGAGAGAGAGAGAGAGAGAGAGAGAGAAGGTCGTGTCAAGACATCCAGATAAAAAAGCCAGACGAGAGAGAGAGAGAGAGAGAGAGAGAGAGAGAGAGACATCATCTTCGACTTCATTTTGGATTATTCTTTTCCCCAATTCTCAACATAAGTCCCGAAGACCCAAAAGAGCCAGAGGGCCAACGAGCCTTATGCCTCATCTGTCAATCAATGTCAGCCCAACGAGGAACTCATGTCGATTTCTTTCTTAATTAGGGAAATTCTATAGACTGTCTGTCAGACGGCTTGTCTCTCGATGATTGACGATCAAGTCGTGACTATTCTTTTCTGGATTTCTTTCCATTTTCCTGGAAGTCTCGTCTTGGAAGTTTCCAAAGCTATTGTTTATAAATCAGATCGAAAATGGAAACTCTTGTTTGTGTTCATTCTCGTCTGACATTTAAAAACTTTTCCTTAAGTTTTTAAAGGCTGGTAGGAAAGTTAGTTGATTAACCATGGTGGGGGAAAAGTTTGGAAAATTTAGAATAAGTAAGTGCAGTAAAGTGTGGTTTTAAATACCATTTTATTCTAAAAGGTACATTTTTCTTATGTTCTTACAATTAATATAACGAAAGTGAATTGACACGAAGAATTGGAAGATCCAGGCATACATGGCCGAGGACTATGACGCGTGAAGTAGGAGATGATGAATGGAGAAGTATTGATTTAAAAGCTCAAGATAGAGACGACTGGGGAAATCTAACCGAGGCCCTTTGCGTCAATAGGCGTAGGAGGAGATGATGATGATGATAATTAATGTATGAAATCTCATAGGAATCTAATATACAAATGATTAATAATGTTTGATTAATGTGAATCCCACTATATCATTTTGTAATTAAGAAATAATCAAGATTTCGGTTGATCATATGTAAAAATTAGACCACAATAATGTATTGTGACGAAAATCTGATAACAAAATAAGCGGACGTCTTGTATAATCTAGTACACACACAAGCTATATATATATATATATATATATATATATATATATATTATTTCTAATGAAACTAAAGTATAGAAGTTTCAGGAAAAAAGTAAAAAAAAAAAAAATAAAAAAATAAAAACCTTTTAGGAATAGTCGGCCACACCCATACACTTCTTCAACCTAGTTGTGACCCACAACAATCATCTAACTACCACGTACAAATTATATGGATAGACTAATGATAGCATAACACCATGGCTTGCTTGGGGATCGAACCTGGGAGGCACACACGCTCCTTATTTATCTAGGATCTACGACAAACTGAAAATTGCATGGAAAGTGTTATCAGTTTTACAAGGCAGCAAGAGTTGTCAGCTCATCTGACTGGCTATATAATACTACATTGGACCCCTCTCTGGTTACGGCTCATTTTTCCTTTGCTTATACTGTATATACACCAAATAATCTGGCCTATTCTTTATACATTCTCCTCTTTCCTCATTTACCTAACAACACTAAGGTAACGACCAATTTATCTTCACTCAAGGGGTTAACTGCTATATTTCAATTGTTCAATGGCTACTTTCCTCTCCGTAAGGGTAGAGGAAACTCTTTACTAAGATAAGCAGCTCTTCTAGAAGAAGGTCACTCCAAAACCAAACATTATCCTCTAGTCTTGGGTAGTGCCATAGCCTCTGTACCATGATCTTGCAGTGTCTTGGGTTGGAATTCAGGCACACTATTACATGTTTCCTTCATTCCTTTCCTCACTGGGGTATTTTCCCTGTTGAAGCCCTTAGCCTTATAGCATCCTGCTTTTCCAGCTAGGGTTGTAGCTTAGCTAATAATAATAATAATAATAATAATAAAGGATGAAGAAGAAAGAAT
>NC_090756.1:1595627-1615627 GCF_036898095.1 Palaemon carinicauda
AAAGAAATAAAACTATGGGGAATTGAATGAGTATGATTTTTGTGGGATGATAAAAGAAAAACTGTGGGAAACAGACAAAGGAAATTAAAACCTATGTTGGTGAATGACAAATATATATATATATATATATATATATATATATATATATATATATATATATATATATATATATATATATATATATATATATATATAAGCAATAAGCAATGAAATAGACAAATTCTAGAATTACATCAAATGAACAAATCGAAATAAAAAAGATATATAAACAAAGAAAAGCAAAAACACCAGAACAAGCATCTCCAGTAATGTAGCAATAATAAAAACAGTAAAAAAAAATATATCAACAGAAATTAAAAGCTGAGAAGAAAAAAATATTACTTCCACACCTAACAAGAAATTAGCTCACGACGTTGCTCTTCTGTAGGTAGTAGGTTGGCCAGGCCACCAGCCACCCGTTGAGATACTACCGCTAGTGAGTTATGGGGTCCTTTGACTGGCCAGACAGTACTGCATTGGCCTCTTCTCTCTGGTTACGGTTCACTTTCCTTTTGCCTGCACATACACCGAATAGTCTAACGTATTCTTTACAGATTCTTCTCTGTCCTCAAACACCTGACAACACTGAGATTACCAAACAATTCTTCTTCACTTAAGAGGTTCCTGCACTATCATTGCTCAGTGGCCGCTTTCCTCTAGGTGAGGACAGAAGAGACTCTTTAGCTATGGTAAGCAGCTCTTCTAAGAGAAGAACACTCTAATATCAAACAATTGTTCTCCAGTCTTGGGAAGTGCCATAGCTTCTGTACCATGGTCTTCTACTGTTTTGGGTTGGAGTTCTCTTGCTTGAGGGTACAGTCAAGCACACTAATCTATCTAATTTCTCTTCCTCTTGTTTTGCTAAAGTTTGTATAGTTTATATGGGAAATATTTATTTGGGTGTTGTGGATGTTCTTAAACTATCTTATTTTTTCTTGTTTCCTTTCCTCACTGGGCTATTTTCCCTGTTGGGGCCCCTGGGATTATAGCATCCTACTTTTCCAAATAGGGTTATAGCTAAGCAATAATAACAATAATAATAATATGGCAACGCTCCCGCGGACGTTGCTCTTCATATGGCAACACTCCAGCGGACTTTGCTCTTCATATGGCAACACTCCGGTGTGACACGATTCATACCTGTGACAGTTCGGGACAGAACATGAACCAAAGCAACTAAATTTCTTGTCACATTATTCATTCACAACATAATTAAAAATGTTCGTCTCTTACGGGTTAATTACACGTTGGGCGAAAAAAAAAACCATAAATGTGGTTAATTAGGTTTTTAAAGGAGTGGACGCATATGAAATATACTGTCTTTTTTTTTCTTTTTCTTGCATAAAGGGAAAATATAATTATTACGAATTTTGTATATAAATTATGTACAACTTCATAAGTTCTATGAAAATATATTTAAACAAAAATAATCTGACATTAGAATAAGTTTTATCATTGTCAAGTGATTTTAAAACCAAAGCAGATATATAAATAATTGTATATTATTTTTTTTGGCGGGGGCGGGGCAAAAATAACTATTTTTGTTTTTCATCGAAAAAAAAAATTGACGTCATTATAAACTTTTAAATTTTCAAAAATTACATTAGCAAAAGTAAATCTGTTATTGTTTTTTTTTATCTTGTAATTCTATTAAGTCATACAGTAACCTATGAGGCTGTATTAGGAAAATGCAATAAATTCCCTTCAGTTTCTACTGAGAAAATGCAAGCATTTCCTTACGGCATCTTCATGGAAAACGCAATACTTCCCTCTTGCTTTTCTTCGTGAGAGAGAGAGAGAGAGAGAGAGAGAGAGAGAGAGAGAGAGAGAGAGAGAGAGAGAGAGAGAAAGGAATATACTTCAGGGTTCTTCCATTTTCTGTGACACTCCACATCCATTAATTACTAAGTCAAGTCTTCTGTCCTTTTTCTTACTTCATTAGTCCTATTATCCAAAACAGACTTTCATTAGGGAAATTAAAGATCGCAAATAGGGAGACATACTGGGCTCTGATCCCTTGTGGTGGCCGATGTGGTAAACGTATAAGTACTCGGTCTCTCTCAGTCCCTCAGGTAGGGGAAGAGGGAGGAGTCATACCCTTGGGAGAGGGGGGTACCCCGAAGGAATGGGGAAGGGGGTGGGAAGGGTTGAATTTGTGTGTGTATGCATATCTACTGTATATATTTAGCCATTTTTGACGGATTGTGTACACTAGTATAAGTAATATTTAACCCCATCCCACTCAAAGGAATATAACACAGCGCTCCTTTACCAAACGCCACCACGCCCCCCCCCCCCCCCCCAGAAAAAATCACCAACAGTGCTCCATGCAATTATAACTTTACACATTAATAACAAGAATCGGTTGAATTCAGAGTTACATTTGTGAGTTGAAAAAACAAACAAACACAATAACTAGGATCTTGTTTAAATTGAACTACATATTGCAGACCAAACTATTATTGAAATTCTGGTAGAAGGCTGACGATGTTATCATTTATATTGCTAATATATTTTGTGTTTTTATCATTGTTATTGATATATCACTGATCATATGGATATATGGTCAGTCTCTAAGGCATTGTCCTGCTTGCTAAGGCAATGTCACTGTCCCCTGCCTCTGCCATTCACGAGTGGTCTCTTAAACCTTTAAAACGTGAACACACATACCGTTTTATTGTGTCAGACATTGTGTGAGAGAGAGAGAGAGAGAGAGAGAGAGAGAGAGAGAGAGAGAGAGAGAGAGAGAGAGAGAGAGAGAGAGTTTACAAAAATTATCAAAACAACTATTTCACATAATACATCATAGCCCTTTTGTAAGTAGTTTTTTCCATCTTTACGGTCACGCATGATAAGTAATTGACATGCACTTAGAAGGTTTCTTTTTTGAAACTGACTGCTTGATTTGAGATTTTCTGGCATCCTGACCTCTAATTCTATTTTGAAATTCTCAACTCCAGAACAACCGCAAATGAAATATTAAACAAATTGAACAGATTTTTCCGAAACACGAGGTATCGAAAGGTAACATGTTGGCATATTATCGTTTTGGTTTCCAAACTTTGGTTGAGCACCGCCAAGCATTGGTTAATGAAAAGCATGCTTGATGAGTTTTTGTTAATGAAAAGCATGCTTCATGAGCTGATGGGTGTTCTCGGTGAAGAGATTAAATCCAAAGGTGTTAACTTCATTACAGAGAACGCACTCAATTCTCGTTTGCTTTCTGCATTATGCAAAAAAAAAGTTATTCCGATTTTGAAACACTTATTGTATTCACACTAGAAGAGTTGGAAGACCCAGACCTACATGGCTGAGGACTATGAAGCGCGAAGTATGAGATGATGAATGGAGAAGTAATGAATTAAAAGCTCAAGATAGAGACGACTGGCAAAATCTAACCGAGGCCCTTTGTGTCAATAGGCGTAGGAGGAGATGATGGTGATGATTGCATTCACACATAAGGGAGAATATTAAAGCAAGTTCTCATACTACGCGAAGAAATGTGGCTATTTTTGGGCAGACGCTAAGCAAGACATTTAAGAAAACTATCTAATGCTCTCCTTATATAAAGGTTAAAAGGTAAAAGGTGTCTGGTTTTAGTTCCAGATTCATCAGAATAGATGCTCACCAGAACGTCAGCCGGGCAAGCCCAACACCCTACTGTGGTACCCAACCAGAGCAGTGGCCTCCCCAGTAAACAGCTCAAACTCACGCTCCCGGGCGGGGATCGATCTGCTGCCATGCGAATGCTAGGCGCACACCTTACCACTGTACTAGATAGGAGGCTGTTATTTTTGGTAGACATATTTGAATCCATGAATCCCTCAATTTTCGCAGCAAGGAAAAGAGACCACAGTGTTCCAGTGACATAAAATCTAGAATAGGCACTCAGTAGAGCTCAGACCTCCGCCACGGCTGCTTATTTCTCGACCTTGACCTTTGACCTTTAACCTTAGAAAGTATTAATTGGCGTGGATTTTCATACACTCACATATGAATGTATGAAAGATCACGTGAATTTGACATTTTGCTTTACCGTGACCTTGACCTTTGACCTTGACCTCCCAAAATTTAATCATTTCCAGCTTTTTACATAACGGTTAATCCCTGCAAGTTTCATTACTCTACGATTAAAATTGTGGGCAGAAAGCTGTTTACATACAAACAAACAAACACGCAAACCTCCATTCAACTTCGTTGGCGGAGGCAATGATTGTTCGATTGCCACGAAATTCGACTCAAATTATGGCCCTCTAAGCTAATGAAGAATAATTTCATCTCATTCCCACAACTAAATACACGTATGATACATTCTCATCAATAATCAATGGTCTTTCACTGTCTTGTGGTAGAGTTCTCTTGCTTGAGGGTACACTCAGGCATACTAGTCTATCTTATTGCCCTTCCTCTTGTTTTGTTTTAAAGTTTTGATAGTTTATATATGGAAGATTTAATTTTATGTTGTTCCTTTTCTTGATATATTTTATTCTAATTGTTAATTTCTTCTCTTGCAGTTTCTTTATTTCCTTTCCTCACTGGGCTATTTTCCCTGTTGGAGACCTCGGACTTACAGCATACTGCATTTCCAACTAAGGTTGTAGCTTAGCAAATAATAATGATAATAATAATAATAATAATAATAAAATCAAAATTAAAAAACGTTTTTTGTTCCATTTAGTAACATTATCCTACAAATTGATTATTTTTTTGTTTTGTTTCAATAGATTAAGGCGTCCATTTATATGTAATCTTACTTAAAGATAAAAAAAAAAAAAAAAAAAAACTTTCAGGAACTTAACGTTACCTTTTGTTTGATAAGAATGTGTGGTTTCAGTAACCGTACTGTATATTTTGTAATATCGACTCTGATCACTTTAAAAAAAAAAGGTGCACCAAGCAATCTAAAACTTGCAGAGGGACTGCCATGTAAAAATGTTTTAGAACCACTGCTTTAGAGACCTAGCCCCCTCTCCATCAAGCTAGGACCAGGGCGAACCAGGCAATGGCTGCTGATGACTCAGCAGGCAGACCTATAGGCTTCCCCAAACACCCCATCTCTAACTCACAAGGATGGGGAGGTTGTAAACTACTAGAAGCTATCGAACTTGAGCAAGGCTCTAACTAATCCAACAGATTGATAGGCAGTGATGTTTCCAATAAGCTATCACAACTTTATCTCGAATTATTTGATGGCTTATGTGGTAACGTCCCTGATTGGTGTTCGCCAGTCTGGGGTTCGAGTCCTGCTCAAACTCGTTAGTTTCTTTGGTCGCTGCAACCTAACCATCATTGTGAGCTACGGATGGGAGTTTGGGGGAGCCTATACGTCTATCTGCTGAGTCATCAGCAGCCATTGTTTGGCCCTCCCTGGTCCTAGCTTGTGTGGAGACGGGGTTTGGGCGCTTGGTCAATCTCTATGGCATTGTCCTACTTGCTAGGGCAATGTCACTGTCCCTTGCTTCTGCTATTCATGAGCGGATTTCAAATCTTTAAAGGCTTTGAACACTCCTCGTGCCAAGATCTTCAAGGGTAAAAAATATCACGGATAAAAATTATGGAGCAAAATAGTTCAGCCACAAGTTTTGTATCGAATCAGTGGCAGAGGTTCGAATCCTCCCCTTGGCTGGACGGAAAATAATTGTGCAGCAAAATAGTTCAAGCACAAGTTTTCAATCGATTCAATGGCAGAGGTTCGAATCCTGGCCCTGGTCGGACAGAAAATAATTGTGCAACAGAATAGTTCAAGCACAATTTTGTATCGATTCAGTGGCAGAGGTTCGAATCCTGGCCCTGGTCGGACAGAAAATAATTGTGCAACAGAATAGTTCAAGCACAATTTTGTATCGATTCAGTGGCAGAGGTTCGAATCCTGGCCCTGGTCGGACAGAAAATAATTGTGCAACAGAATAGTTCAAGCACAATTTTGTATCGATTCAGTGGCAGAGGTTCGAATCCTGGCCCTGGTCGGACAGAAAATAATTGTGCAACAGAATAGTTCAAGCACAATTTTGTATCGATTCAGTGGCAGAGGTTCGAATCCTGGCCCTGGTCGGACAGAAAATAATTGTGCAACAGAATAGTTCAAGCACAATTTTGTATCGATTCAGTGGAAGAGGTTCGAATCCTGGCCCTGGTCGGACAGAAAATAATTGTGCAACAGAATAGTTCAAGCACAATTTTGTATCGATTCAGTGGCAGAGGTTCGAATCCTCCCCCTGGTTGGACGGAAAATAATTGTGCAGCAGAATAGTTCAAGCACAATTTTGTATCGATTCAGTGGCAGAGGTTCGAATCCTCCCCCTGGTTGGACGGAAAATAATTGTGCAGCAGAATAGTTCAAGCACAATTTTGTATCGATTCAGTGGCAGAGGTTCGAATCCTCCCCCTGGTTGGACGGAAAATAATTGTGCAGCAGAATAGTTCAAGCACAATTTTGTATAGATTCAGTGGCAGAGGTTCGAATCCTCCCCCTGGTTGGACGGAAAATAATTGTGCAGCAGAATAGTTCATACACAATTTTGTATCGATTCAGTGGCAGAGGTTCGAATCCTCCCCCTGGTTGGACGGAAAATAATTGTGCAGCAGAATAGTTCAAGCACAATTTTGTATAGATTCAGTGGCAGAGGTTCGAATCCTCCCCCTGGTTGGACGGAAAATAATTGTGCAGCAGAATAGTTCATACACAATTTTGTATCGATTCAGTGGCAGAGGTTCAAATCCTCCCCCTGGTTGGACGGAAAATAATTGTGCAGCAGAATAGTTCATACACAATTTTGTATCGATTCAGTGGCAGAGGTTCGAATCCTCCCCCTGGTTGGACGGAAAATAATTGTGCAGCAGAATAGTTCATACACAATTTTGTATCGATTCAGTGGCAGAGGTTCGAATCCTCCCCCTGGTTGGACGGAAAATAATTGTGCAGCAGAATAGTTCATACACAATTTTGTATCGATTCAGTGGCAGAGGTTCGAATCCTCCCCCTGGTTGGACGGAAAATAATTGTGCAGCAGAATAGTTCATACACAATTTTGTATCGATTCAGTGGCAGAGGTTCGAATCCTCCCCCTGGTTGGACGGAAAATAATTGTGCAGCAGAATAGTTCAAGCACAATTTTGTATCGATTCAGTGGCAGAGGTTCGAATCCTCCCCCTGGTTGGACGGAAAATAATTGTGCAGCAGAATAGTTCATACACAATTTTGTATCGATTCAGTGGCAGAGGTTCGAATCCTCCCCCTGGTTGGACGGAAAATAATTGTGCAGCAGAATAGTTCAAGCACAATTTTGTATCGATTCAGTGGCAGAGGTTCGAATCCTCCCCCTGGTTGGACGGAAAATAATTGTGCAGCAGAATAGTTCATACACAATTTTGTATCGATTCAGTGGCAGAGGTTCAAATCCTCCCCCTGGTTGGACGGAAAATAATTGTGCAACAGAATAGTTCAAGCACAATTTTGTATCGATTCAGTGGCAGAGGTTCGAATCCTGGCCCTGGTCGGACAGAAAATAATTGTGCAACAGAATAGTTCAAGCACAATTTTGTATCGATTCAGTGGCAGAGGTTCGAATCCTGGCCCTGGTCGGACAGAAAATAATTGTGCAACAGAATAGTTCAAGCACAATTTTGTATCGATTCAGTGGCAGAGGTTCGAATCCTGGCCCTGGTCGGACAGAAAATAATTGTGCAACAGAATAGTTCAAGCACAATTTTGTATCGATTCAGAGGCAGAGGTTCGAATCCTGGCCCTGGTCGGACAGAAAATAATTGTGCAACAGAATAGTTCAAGCACAATTTTGTATCGATTCAGTGGCAGAGGTTCGAATCCTGGCCCTGGTCGGACAGAAAATAATTGTGCAACAGAATAGTTCAAGCACAATTTTGTATCGATTCAGTGGCAGAGGTTCGAATCCTGGCCCTGGTCGGACAGAAAATAATTGTGCAACAGAATAGTTCAAGCACAATTTTGTATCGATTCAGTGGCAGAGGTTCGAATCCTGGCCCTGGTCGGACAGAAAATAATTGTGCAACAGATAGTTCAAGCACAATTTTGTATCGATTCAGTGGCAGAGGTTCAAATCCTCCCCCTGGTTGGACGGAAAATAATTGTGCAACAGAATAGTTCAAGCACAAGTTTTGTATAGATTCAGTGGCAGAGGTTCTAATCCTTCCCCTGGCCGGAGCAATTATCATAAATGAATTTCCCCTTTTATCACAGATTCTAATTATCCAAAGTCAGGAGAATTAATAATATTAAAAGTTTTAAAACTTCCTCCTCTGCTCCCCTCTTTCGTAATAACAAAACCCCAGTCAGATATAAAACAAGAAGAGCAGTCTTACCTCGTAACGCCAAGACCTTCCAGTTCCCTCTGGACTCGAGACAAAGAAAATTATAATGAAAGGTGTCTTTTGATGCGTTCGCTCTGCTCTTAGACGCTGCAATTCCTTTGAAGACGTCGCAATAATTGCAGACGAGAACTTTTCTTCTTCCTCCTCCTCCTCCTCCTCCTCCTCTTCTTCTTCTTCTTCTTCTTTCTTCTTCTGTTTATTTACCAAACTTCTCATTTTTCCAAGTTTGATGAAAGGCTACGCAAAGAAAAGTTTTCCTCTCACTTCAAATTATGTTTTTCTCGTTTTCGCTGATTCCAGGTTCATTGATCAAAGCTGGAAATCAAAGATTTTTTCCCTGTTTTCCTTTCAGTTCTACGATTTCAATGTCTTGGGAATTGGTGTCGATGATGTAGCTTTCTTTGTAGGTGTTTATAAATATGCACGTGTGTGTTTATATATTTTCCAATTGCTTACTTGCCAGTAAGAGGGCGAAAGTATACAGTAACTTTACGAGTAAGTAACTTATACCTAAACACACACACATACACACACACACACACCTATATATATATATATATATATATATATATATATATATATATATATGTGTGTGTGTGTGCGTATATATATAAATATATATATGTTTATATATATACAGTATATATATATATATATATATATATATATATATATATATATATATATATATATATATATATCCAACATTGAATTAATTTACGATGAAAATACTTACAAATCTGTTTTTCATTTGATTTCGATGGCCTCAGAGTAAAAAACCATTATTAGCAAAACCCTTTTACTCTGATATTCTTAAGACAATAATCAAACAGATATCATGCATTAACTTAAAGAAAATTCTATTGTGTAAAGAAATTCCAGCCAGCTCTTAACTTTCGCCGTAATTAATCTCTGATAAAGATACTTTACTTTAGCAAGGCCAACTAATGCATTGCATCTTACAAAAGCATTATGAAATTTTTATTCCAAAGAACTTAGCAAGTTTTCTCATAGAACTAAAAACAAAAGCAGACCGGGAACATCGTATAAGTTTGCCAGTGTTTTGTAAGGATATTTTGGCTTAACAGGGAGATGCTTAATTGGTTAGTATGGAGGAACATGATCCTACATTCTAAGGCACTCAAGGAAATATAGAAGCAAATCATAACTCAAAACTAGATAAGAGGCTGAACTAAAACTAGCATACTGGAACTATCAGTGACTTGCCACCTCTGCGTTCTGATAACCTCCGCCTATAATAATTTTTTTTTAATGAGGCGCATTTGCACTGACTCGCAGCGGTGCCATCTTCGCTCGGAAAAGTTTTCTGCTCTCTGATTGGTTAGAATTATCTTGTCCAACCAATCATCGATCAGGAAGCTTTTCCGAGCTAAAAAGGCACCTTCTGCGAGTCGGTGCAAATCTGCCTCACTAAAAACAATTGACTATAGGAGGTTACAAAATCAAGTCAATTTATCTATTCATTTTTCTGTGTGTTTGACTGTGGACAGGATTACGTCAAAACTAAACCACGGATTTTCCCGAAATTTCTACCACAGATAGATCTTAGGTCATAGACGACCCCATGGAGTTTTGGAGATGATCCGGATCCGCCTCTGGATTCTAGATCCGGATTTGCATTTTTCGCCATCTACAGTTAGCATATGAAAATGGGGATGCGCTGTCCGTAGAATTTAGTTAAATGTTAAATTAATTCATCCCCGGCTAATATATGAAAAAAGAAGTTTTTAGTCCGTAGACTTGAGTAAAATGTTGGCAATATTCACTGGCGGAGGTCTTAAATCTCTCCTCTTATTTCAAACCGTAATTACTGCCTTTTAAGTTTCATAAGTAAACAAGATCTTTCTATTCCTCTAAGCTGTGAAAGGGGTACTAGAGGAGGTCTATAGGTCTACTGCTGAGTTATTAGGACCTTTTACTAGCTCTTTAAGTTATAGTTTAGGTGTAGAATGTGCTTGAGAGCTGATCACTGTTGTCCCTTGTCATTGTTACCAATGAACAACCTAGAAACTTCTAAAAGGGATATTATCAAATTAATTAATATTTTGGAAGAAAAAGTATATCTAGCAGAAAAAAATTATTTTTGTACTAAATCCTACCCTCGATTCTAAATGTGAAATGATCTGCTGATTATTGCATACATCAGTAATATAACAGTACACCACTGATATCAAGTTTAAATTCAAGGCACTTGAGTTCTTAAAGGTTTGAAGATTACTTATGAGTGGCAGAAGATAGCGACCGGAAAATGTCCCAGAGTCCAACCTCTTATGAATATGATTGGCAACAAAACCATATCTGTACCAAGAAAGAAACAGAGAGAACCAAACTATGGCTATTGATGATTTAGTAAGTAGAATCATGGGCTCTCTCAGCCCCCATCCACAGCTTACAAGGACAGAGAAGGTACAGATACTACTGGACCCAATCAAGCTTTAGTTAAGACTTTACACCATCCTTGACTAGGACTGACAGTTACGAAGACCATACCAAATATCCATTGCAGGTGGAAGTGCTACATTTTTTTTACTTTGGTACTGCCACAGAAATTTTACTCAAGTAAAGCTGACGAGGCCAATTAACCAGGTTGGTCAAGGTTTCTAAGCTAATCTTTACATTTTGATTTACATGCACAGAACAGTGGATTTATTATCCATTATCATCATCAATACTATTAACAAAATTATTACAGATAATAATCACAGATAATAATCAAGCCGTAGTGTTGATTGTTGATATATTCTATTACAGAAAGTTACTCATAGTAAAGAGATTTCAGAAGCCAACACAGCTTCTTGTCAAGGGTAAAGTTGTGTTTCTAAAAGCTCTCTTTCTTTTTTTTTTTTTTTTGGAAAATGCCAGTAATGTATCATTACAGCAACTTCACTATTGAAATATCCTACAAGATTTCTAAACGTCTGCAAACAACGAAGATTTGTCCGAATCAGCACGATCCTTCGGAAGTCAATTCTCTTCCTTTCCCTGAAAGTAATGACTTTGCCAAGAGGTCAAACTTCCTAAGAATGGCAGAAGGCATTGGTATGCATGAAAGTCCTGAGGCTACTGAGTCTCATTAACCTTTTCTCATTGATCCTCTTCATTAAGGATTCCTTCTCATCCGGATGTTTGAATTGTTTTAGACCTAAGTGTATTCAGTACTTCAATATTTCTGTCTGTATTTGTTTTAACATAATCATCATCATCATCTCCTCTTACGCCTATTGACGAAAAGGGCCTCGGTTAGATTTCACCAGTCGTCTCTATCTTGAGCTTTTGATTCAATACTTCTCCATTCATCATCTACTTCACGTTTCATAATCCACAGCCATGTAGGCCTGGGTTTTCCAACTCTTCTAGTGCCTTGTAGAACCCAGTGAAACGTTTGGTGAACTAATCTCTCTTGGGGAGTACGAAGAGCATGCCCAAACCATCTCCATCTACCCCTCACCATGGTCTCATCTACATATGGCACACGAGTAATCTTTCTTATAGTTTCATTTCTAATCCTGTCCCGCCATTTAACTCCCAATATCCTTCTGAGGGCTTTGTTCTCAAATCTACTAAATCTGTTGGAGATTGTTTCATTGTCATACCATGACTTATGTCCATACAGTAACACGATCTCACTTAACTCATATTTCAACCAACTTTACGGCTTCGTAAGCATCCATGAGGCAAAGCATGGGGGTTGCAACCTCACCCCATACGTACTTGGTAACAAGTAGGGCAATATCTTCTGGAATACAAAAGGCGGGAAAGGGTTGTGGTGGCCGATATGGTAAAATCCCTGACTGGTGAACCCC
The DNA here is from genome assembly GCF_036898095.1 of Palaemon carinicauda. Taxonomy (NCBI): domain Eukaryota; kingdom Metazoa; phylum Arthropoda; class Malacostraca; order Decapoda; family Palaemonidae; genus Palaemon; species Palaemon carinicauda. Next base: position 1,607,837 of record NC_090756.1, read on the forward strand.
AGGCTGGGGTTCGAGTCCCGCTCAAACTCGTCAGTTTCTTTGGTCGCTGCAACCTTACCATCCTTGTGAACTAAGGATGGTGGGTTTGGGGGACCCAATATCTCTATCTGTTGCCAATATCTCTATCTGTTAAGTCATCAGCAGCCACTGCCTGGTTCTCCTTGGTCTTAGTTTGGGTGGAAAGGGGGCTTAGGTGCTGATCATATGTATTTATGGTCAGTCTCTAGGGCATTGACCTGCTTGATAGGGCAATGGTAATGTCCCTTGCCTCTGCCATTCATGACCAGCCTTTTAAAACCTTTAAAGGCATATGGTTAATAAAATAAAGGCTATTGAACATAGTTTTCAGAGATTATTAAAGCAAGGATCCAAGTTCAATGCCCCTCTCTACTGTTGATACGACCAACCACAGTTAACTGACCCCCAATTACATAATTCAATTTTTCTTGAGTTGTTTGAGGAAATGAGCCTAATAGCTATATCTCGGAAAGGAAGAGAACTTTATTGTACTTCTGCTACTATGAACAAATGTTACATAATAATGTTAATCTTTTGAAAATGAATATAAAACCATTAGTTAAGAAGAAATTCTCTCTCTCTCTCTCTCTCTCTCTCTCTCTCTCTCTCTCTCTCTCTCTCTCTCTCAGAGACTTTTTACTCTCTTGATCATTGTAAGTTGCAAAATTAATGGAAGTCGCTACGTTTACGCCTTTATATTTGGAATTTAAAGATAAACGCAAACAATAAACAAAAGAGAATAGTCTCTCTCTCTCTCTCTCTCTCTCTCTCTCTCTCTCTCTCTCTCTCTCTCTCTCTCTCTCTCTCTCTCTCTCTCTTTTATATTTATTTGTTTATACGTATATATATATATATACATATATATGTACATATATTTATATGCATATGTGTATATACAATATATATATACATACACACACACACACACACACACATATATATATATATATATATATATATATATATATATATATATATATACATACACATATATATATACACACACAAACACACTTACACACACATATATATATTTATATACATATATACAGTATATATATATATATATATATATATATATATATATATATATATATATATAATTCGACAAAGTATAATTCGGATATCCCCTTAATCCCCAAGTCCTAGACATAAGTGAATTACTGAATTTAAAAGTTAAAATTATATCTCTTACTAAAATTAGGCAAGAATCACAAGACTGAGGCAAAGCCAGCTGAGATGCCATTAAACCAAGCAGTAATTCGCCTCATGAAGCTGAATAACTCTTACTGGGTCTGAGTTATTACAGGATCTTTCAACACCAATAAGATTGTTCTCATTTCCAAGAGGTCCTATGCTCTAATTGGGGCCGTGTGTCAAGGGGGGGGGGGGGGGGCTAGGGGGATATACCCCCTCCCACATTGAGAAGAATCAAAACAGTTGTCTTCCTTGCTGGGGACCCCAGGATCCCTATCTGGGGATTTCAAGTTCCCAGGATCTGCTGGGGTTCTAGATTTATACCCCCAAACTAAGATGAACTACATTTTATGGAATAATTTAAAAATCATAAAAAATTATCTCTAATCGTTTTTATGTCATTAAAAATATTAACAATGCAGTGAAAGAAAATAAGCATTGGATATAAAAAAAGAAGAGTTAAAAGTTATGGAACAATTTAAAATCATAAAAATTATCTCTAATCATTTTCATGTCACTAAAAATCTGTTAATAATGCAATGAGAGAAAATAAACATTTAATATTAAAAAAGAAGATTTAATAGTTAATGAATAATTTAAAATCATGAAAATTATCTCTAATCGTTTTTATGTTACTAAAACTTTGTTAACAATGCAATAAGAGAAAATAAACATTGAATATTAAAACAGAATTAAGTTATGGAATAATTTAAAATCATAAAAATTATCTCTAATTCTTTTTATGTCACTAAAAATATGTTAATAATGCAATGAGAGAAAATAAACATTGAATATTATGAAAGAACAATTAATATATGTTCAATAATTTGAAATCATCAAAATTATCTCTAATAATTTTTATGTCACAAATTCTGCTAACAACGCAAAGAGACAAAATAAATATTGAATACTAAAAAAAGAAGAATTAATAGTTATGGAATAATCTATAATCATAAAAATTATCTCTAATCCTTTTTATCACTAAAAAGCTGTTAACAATGCTATAAGAGAGAATAGACGTTGAATATTAAAAAGCTTTTTACATAACGGTTACTCTCTTCAAGTTTCATTACTCTACGATTAAAATTGTGGCCAGAAAGTTGTTCACAAACAAACACACAAACAGGGGGTAAAAACGTAACCTCGTTAATAATCTTTCCCAGAATGACTATGAGTCGAACCTCACACCTCACTTCCCTTGAAAACTTTCAAGCCACGTCCCCTACTTATTCAGCTTTCCATAAAAGACTGGCATGTTACTGGTCAGCCTAAGTTTCGAGCTAGTCTCGTTTTGGAGGTAAGGCCGATTTCCATGCCCAAACAGTCACAAGCAGTTCCTTCGAAGCACCTGCAGATAGGAAGGTACCAGTATTCCACATTTAACTCAAAGCAAAACTAACCTAACTTACTGATTTATCATACAGCTAGTCGGAAGCTAGGTGGAATCAACACTTGATCTCTTTAAGTGGATAACACAGTGGAGGTTGTACAGTTGGCTTCATTAATTCCGGTACACTTCAAAGTTGGGGTTGTGGTGGCTGGGTGGTAGCGTCCTTGCCAGGTGATTGTCACACCGGGGTTCGAGTCCCGCTCAAACTCGTTAGTTCTTTTCGTCGCTGCAACCTCACCATCCTTGTGGGTTTGGGGGGGAGCCTATAGGTCTATCTGCTGAGTCATCAGCAGCCACTGCCTGACCCGCCTTGGTCCTAGCTTGGGTGGAGAGGGGCCTTGGGCGCTGATCATAAGGTCAGTCTCTAGGGCAATGTCACTGTTCCTTGCCTTTGCTATTTGTGAGTTACCTAAAAAACCTTTACGGAGAAATCTAATAACTGAGCATTGTAGCAGGGAATGCTGTGCTTAGCAAAAGAAGCCGTTGGCAACGCTGCCGGTAAAACAAAGTCCCCCAGCTTGTAAAAACGTGATCAAATACATTAATCCAGTTATATCAGTTTTATGAAATGCTTTATATAAAAAGGTATTGGCTTAATAACACTTCATAGTTAATAAAAATGCTTTAGATAACTTTTTTTACATGCTAAGCGACTTCATTTTATAGACAGCGTTGCAAACAGTTTCTCTGGCTAAACACAACGCTACCTGCTACAAAGCAGAGCTGCCAGACGTGTTCTCAGCTTTCCTTGAAGTGTACCATAATTAATGAAGTAAACTGTACAAGGTATTCAAAATTCGCCAGCTTTTCTCAGCCAGGGGGAGGGGAAGGAAGAAGGGGAACGAGGGGGAGGGGGAGGGGGATTGGGAGGGGGATTGGGAGGGGGGTTAGTCCAATGACCATGTTTCCTCTAAAAGCCTCCCATTTAGAGAAGTGCCTTTTGGATGGTACAAGGGAAAGAAAAAAAATTAAGTCCCTCAAAATATTGCTCTTGTTCATTTCTAAACTAGTGGCGGTTAATTTTGCTTTGGGAAAAAAAAAAAAAAAAAAAAAAAAAAAAAAAAAAAAAAAAAAAAAAAAATACCACTTCGGAAAAACTATTCTTTGGTCTGCAAATTCATTTAAATGGTTAGAGGGTTAAAGACACCTTTATAATACAAAAAACTCCAATGCAATATATATACATACATATATATATATGTATATATATAATATATATATATATATATATATATATATATATATATATATATATATATTTATATGTATATATGATCTCCTCCTATGGCTATTGATGCAAAGGGCCTCAGTTAGATTGCACCAGTCGTCTCTATCTTGACCTTTTAATTCAATAATTCATATATATATATATATATATATATATATATATATATATATATATATATATATCTGTGTGCATACATATATTTTATGTTTACACTGTATATATACATATACATTATATATACATGAAAGACAACTATCCCCCTGAAAACTGAGAGACATTACAATACCATAAAAAACTCAGTAATGATTCTCATGAACCTCATTGGGGGAAATTGCAGTAATGGTTCTCGTCAGAGCCGCTTACGACTGAAGTAGTATTGTTTCAAAATCATCAGACCCCTTCAGAAGGTAAAACACCTCGTTAAATCCATTCTCCTTTTTTATAAAACCACCCCTTTTTGCCATTCACATTTCCATGTCTTTTACTTTTTTTTTAACTTTCCTTTGGCTTTCAAAAGACCCCATTTCTCTGTCGGAGCCTCTTCTAGTCTGGAGAACCAAAAACGAGGAGAATAACATATAAAATATAGATTATAAAATATAAAATATATTCCAAAATATTGTTAGCAAGTTCCATTGTGGAGTCTCTCTCTATTAAAAGCTTTGCTTTGGTCAAAGGGTCTTACGCTATATTAATCCCAGTTTATATGGAGAAGACTTCAATGTATCAGGGCTCTTTTTTTTATTCATTTAGGAAAAAAGGAGAGCTTTTGTAAGGATAGCTCTGTCAATTAGAGGGAGACTGTTATGATGATATTAATTGTGTTTTGTTTGAACACATGCGTACGTATACACGCACAAACATATAGTGTGTGTTTGTATATGTATGTATATATATATATATATATATATATATATATATATATATATACATATAAATATTGTAAATATTAAAAAATTTTTAACGCATACATACTGTACATACACATATATACATATATATAATATATAAAACACACATACACACACACACACACACACATATATATATATATATATATATATATATATATATATATATATATATTTATATATGTAACTATAACGGGCACCCGGTAGAGCGCATACCTTCGCCAACGCCACCTTTGTTACTATGCTTATGTAAACAGATCAGATAACAATATCAGCGTAATGACAAACCCTGTACTTTCTGCAAGTTCATTGACCCAGCTGACCTTTGAACCCCAACTACTAACAAGGATAATGACGTCACTGTATCATGTTATATATCAAAAGATACAAAATTTAATTACGCACATTTTACCACTAGATTCATGAAAATCGGAGGAAAATTGACCACGATATAGTAAAAACACGTTTTTGACCTTATCATGACCTTGACCTTTGACACAATCAATCTCAAAAAGTAATCAAATTATCCTTGCATCATATCCCTTCATCCTACCATATTTAATAAGATACGGTCAAATAGTTTTTGAGTTATACGAATCACAAACAAACAAACATACAAACAAATAAATACATGCCTATCAAAACATAACATTCGCAGCTTGCAAAGGTAAATATAGATTCACAGAGTGCCTAGAAGTTTTTAATAATTTAGATTGGGAAAATGTAGGATTTAATATTAATAGAGAATACCTTAATAACTAAACATTTGCAGATGACGTTGTTCTAAAAAATAAATCATGGGAAGAACTGCAAAAGGCGACAGAAGATTTGAAGAAAGTAGAAATGTAGGACTGAAAATGAATATGAGTAAAACTAGGATAAAGTTAAAAGAAAAGGCAGAAACAACAAATAAGGGTTAGGGACGAACCTCTAGAGATTGTTAATGAATATACGTACTTAGGACAGCCAATAAGAGTTTCCCCAGAACATGATAACGAAATGAAAAGAAGGATAACCAAGGGATAGATAGCTTTTGGTAAACAAAATGAAATTATGAAAAGTAAAATGCCACTTTCTTTAAAAAGAAAAATATTTAATGAGATGGTCCTACCAGTTTTAACTTATGCATCAGAAACTTGAAGCCTTACTAAAATCTTAAATCACAAGCCAGTTACAACCCAAAGAGCTATGGAAAGAATAATGATGGGAATGACACTACGAGACAAAAAAAGAACATCATGGATACGAGAGCAAACTCAAGTAGAGCATATTTTAACATGTAAGAAAAAGAAATGGACAAGGGCAGGACATATAATGAGAATGGCAGATAATAGACGGACATTAAGAATAACAGAATGGGTCCCTGGAAACAATACCAACTTGATTTGTGAATATGAATAGATTTCAAATAAATTTTATGAATAGACTTTGAGCAAATTATTCTTGATGTTTGTAATATAGATTTTGACAATTATTTTCAAATGACTAGACATAAGCAACATCATATATCATTAAAAGGGAAACATTTCCAAACTATTTGAAAAAACATTTACTCCAGATTAGGAAAATATAAGAATGTCATACCCATCTGCCAATGTAATTTAGGGTTGTGGTGGCCGATGTGGTAACGACCCTGACTGGTGAGCGCCAGACTGGGTTCGAGTCCAGCTCAAACTCGTTAGTTTCTTTGGTAGCTGCAACTTCACCATCCTTATGAGCTAAGGATGGGGGGGGGGTGTTCCAGGAGCCTGGGCTATCTGCTGAGTCATCAGCAGCCATTGCCTAGCCCTCCTTGGTCCTAGCTTGGGTGGAGAGGGGGCTTGGACGCTGATCATATGGTATATATGGTCAGTCTCTAGGGTATTGTCCTTCTCAATAGGGTAAAGTCACTGTCCCTTGCCTCTGCCATTCATGAGCGGTCATTAAACCATTAATAATTCGTTTTTAATTTGAAACAGGAAATAATAAAAGAACACAACTGACAGCTGACATCCTTTACTGGCTTTCATTTAATAATAACAACAAAAAAAACGCTGCTGACAGCTGACAGCTTTCATTCAATGAGAAACTGACCCCAAATTCTCATCAATGGAGTTTGTGACTCTGAATGCAAATTGTTTGTACTGAACCATTACTTGCGGATTTGAATTGAATCCGAGAGGCGAATTTTTCAGATTCTTTCGACTGTGGACATTTAATGAACGATTTTTTTTTGCGGGGGGCGTTGACAAAGGACGTGTTAATTGAGAATTTAAAATTCTATTGAATGAAGTTAGCAATAGTTTATATATTCATAATATATATTCATAATATATATTCATAATATATATATATATATATATATATATATATATATATATATATATATATATATATATAGAGAGAGAGAGAGAGAGAGAGAGAGAGAGAGAGAGAGAGAGAGAGAGAGAGAGAGAGAGAGAGATACGTATTATACAGTATATATATTTACATAAATGTGATTATATATATATACATATATATATATATATATATATATATATATATATATATATATATATATATATATATATATATATATAAAGCGAGAGAGAGAGAGAGAGAGAGAGAGAGAGAGAGAGAGAGAGAGAGAGGGAGAGAGAGAGAGAGCATCATGATACGAGAGTAAACTCAAATTAGAGGACATTTTAACATGTAATAAAAAGAAATGGACATGGGCAGGACATATACTAAGAATAACATATAGATGAACATTAAGACTAGCAGAATTGGTCCCTAGAGACTGCAGAAGAAGCAGTGGAAGGAAGAGAACTGGCATAATAAGACCGTAAACAGACGAGAGTGGAAGGACATGTTTGAGACCTTTGTTCTGAAGTGAACTGGTAACTGATGATGCTGATGATGATGATGATGATGCATACATACGAAAAAATGAACCTACATAAAAAATATTTTAATCTATATCTTCTTCTTCTTCTTTTGATGATGATGATGATGATGAAACATACATACGAAAAAATAAAACTACATAAAAAATATTTTAATCTATATCTTTTTCTTCTTCTTCT
>NC_090756.1:1620627-1633127 GCF_036898095.1 Palaemon carinicauda
TTTCGTGATTTACGATTAATTGCCGGTGATTAAATTGATGAAATTGGAGATGGGATCCGACATTGAATGACAACGGATGATATTAATAATATTTATTTCAAATCGAGTTTAGTTTAATACGGATTCTGTCAGCGGAGGACAAATGTTGATATTTATTGGTTAAATCGCGTTCGTTTTGGTATATTGTTTTTTGGAAAAAGTTTCTGTGATGGCACACGCACAGACAGCCAGGCACACAACATATATGAATATGTATATATATATATATAATATATATATATATATATATATATATATATATATATATATATATATATCAACATATTGTTTACTGTCAATTTCCTATTATCTATTTATTTTTAAACCTTTTAATTAATCTTATTCCTAAACTTTTTTTTTATTTTTCATGTTTTTTTCGATATATTGTTAGGTTTTTTTTTTTGTTTTGTAAATTTTTTCTATGTTTATTCTTCTTCGATCTCAAATAAACATTGCTTTCTATTCAGAATTTCTCATTGTCCTAATTCTCTCTCTCTCTCTCTCTCTCTCTCTCTCTCTCTCTCTCTCTCTCTCTCTCTCTCTCTCTCTCTCTCTCTCTCTCTCTCTCTCGTTATTTGATGGTAAGCGGGAATGTAATTAAATAGTTTTGTATTTCGTTTATATATTTAGGACACTACTAATATATTTCTCAGTATTTGATATATATATATATATACATATATATATATATATATATATATATATTTATATATAATATATATATATGCATGTATGTATGTATATATATATACATATATGTGTGTGTGTGTGTGGGCACGCGAGCGTGAGTATATATAGTATATTAAGTTACATAATATATATATATATATATATATATATATATATATATATATATATAGATATATATATATATATATATATATAATATATATATATAGATATTTATATATAAACATATATATATATATATATATATATATATATATATACATATATCTATATAAGAGAGAGAGAGAGAGAGAGAGAGAGAGAGAGAGAGGAGAGAGAGAGAGAGAGAGAGAGAGAGGAGAGAGAGAGAGAGAGAGAGAGAGAGAGAGAGAGAGAGAGAGAATCAGGACCCAGGTCCCTTCAAATCCTATATTACTAATTATAATACTCGACTTTAGAGTTATAACTTCTTAATATTTTTCTCAAGTTGAAAATGTTTAATAGAATCCATATTTGTTATTTGGTAGACTATAAGAATTAATGGATGAATTTTTTTTTTTAATAAAAATATCACTATCAAATTAAATATAATGCATACTGTATCCCAGAAATATAAAATTATATCGGAATCCCAAATTTAAAGGGGTTAGTGTATTCAATGACGCCCACCCACCCATCCTCCGCCCAAAAGACGCCCATATAATGTGATGCCTCTGTAGTGACCCTTGTTGATACACAATAAATGTCACTTGACCTATTTTTGATAACTTGATTACTCTACTCGTATTTTCTATTCTTCAAAATGTATTAATTTCACGTTTTATTTAAATTGCATTTTAGATTTTTTATGTATTTTAATTGTATTTTACTTCTTCAATATAATCTAATTGTATTTTACTTCTTCAATATAATCTAATTGTATTTTACATTTTGAATATATTTTAATTGTATTTATCTTTTTTCTATATATTTTAATTGTATTTTACTTTTTTAATATATTTCAATTGCATTTTACATTTTCTGATAATTTGAAATTTATACATCCAGGTAAATCTTGCATAATTTTATTTCATTTTATAGAATTTCGGCAACAGGGACAGGCGCTGGGACCGGGAAGGCTATTTAACACCAACATGCTAGTGGAGAAGATGAGGTTTTTTCCTAAAACGGACCTAAATGTTTACAGGGCACCCATGAATGGCAGAGGCATAGGAAAGTGACATTCCCTTAGCAATAGTCAATTCTTTTTAGTGAGGCAGATTTGCACCGACTCGCAAGGGTGCCCTTTTAGCTCGGAAAAGTTCCCTCATCGCTGATTGGTTGGACAAGATAATTCTGACCAATCAGAGAGCAGGAAACTTTTCCGAGCTAAAAGGGCACCGCTGCGAATCAGTGCAAATGCGCCTCATTAAAAAAAAAAAAATTAGTATAGAAGGAGAGTGCCCTAGAGACTGACCATATATACATATGATCAACGCCCAAACCCTCTCTCCACCCAAGGAAGGACCAGGGAGGGCCAAGCAATGCCTGCTGATGACTTAGCAAACAGACCTATTGGCTCTACCAAAAACATTATCGTTAGCTCACAAGGATGGTGAGGTTGCAGACACTATAAGAAACCACCGAGCTTGAGCGAGACTCGAACCCCAGTTCGGCGATCGCCAAGCAACGACGTTTATACTTGAAGTACATTGATGTCATTAAACACGCCCCCCCCCCCCCCAAAAAAAAAAAAGGTGACATTGAAACTGGAAAATAAAATTTCATGAAACCAAAAAATAAACAAATAAATAAACAAAAATATACAATCCGTAAAAGAATTCTAGGTGAACCGACCCCATTAAGAAGAAGAAGAAGAAGAAGAAGAAAAAAAGAAGACGAAGAAGAAAAAGAAGAAGAACAAGAAGAAGAAGAAGAAGAAGAAGAAGAAGAAAAAGAAGACGTAAAAGAAAAAGAAGAAGAAAAAGAAGAAGAAAAAGAAGAAGACGAAGAAGAAATTGAAGAAGAAGAAGAAGAAATAGAAGAAGAAGAATAAGAAAAAGAAGAAAAAGAAGAAGGAGAAGAAGAAAAAGAAGACATAAAAGAAGAAGAAAAAGAAGAATAAAAAAAAAAGAAGAGGGAAAAGAATAAAAAGAAGAAGAAGAAATAGAGGGATGTCTCCTATCTTGTTTTATTGGACAATACTAATAAACTGAAAAAAAAAAGAAATCATTTCATCGTCCAATACAATTTCCGCTCATCTCGATGGGAGTAAAATTCCGGTAGAATTATTTGCCCGTAATTTGCGTTTAATGAGTTAATCATGGCTAAGTAATTTACCATTCATTTCTTTTAATTGGAACGCTTTATTGTGAATGAACCTACCTGCTCTAGATATATATATATATATATATATATATATATATATATATATATATATATATATATATAAAAGGTCAAATTAATTCCATACTGAAAAGTTTTCTGCTTGAAATTTATTGCGTCAGTGTTCATAAACTTTGACTTGAATTCATTGGTTGTATTATTTTGTAATAAATTATATCTATGATATTTGTATGTGCGATTAATCAGTCCTTAATAATACCGATAATGATAGTGATAAGCGTAGAGTGGTAATAATTATATTGGCGACATCAACAATAACATTATATACTATAATCAATTCTTTTTAGTGAGGCAGAATTGCAGCAACTAGCAGGGGTGCCCTTTTCGCTCGGAAAAAGTTTCCTGATCGCTGATTGGTTGGACAAGATAATTCTAACCAATCAGATATCAGGAAATTTTTTCCGCGCTAAAAGGGCACCGCTGCGAGTCGGTGCAAATGCGCCTCATTAAAAAAAATTGAGTACGATAATATGGGTGATCATTTCCTTATTTGGCTTGGGCACCAGCCACCGGTGAGATACTACCGCTAAAGAGTTATTGTGTCCTTTGACTGGACAGACAGTAAGACATTAGTACAATAATAATAATAATAATAATAATAATAATCATAATAATAATAATAATAACAATAAAAACCAAAATAACAATAACAATAATAACAATAATAATAACAATAATAATAATAATAATAATAACAATAATAATAATAATAACAATTAGCGGAACCCATGTAAATTACACGAAATGATATTTTTAATACTAATCATCTTGTTCCTAAACTATACATGTTTGAATAAAATGTCCCGAGATTGATTTTATAATCTAAGTTATGGAAATTGATAGAACTCAATTTTTTGTCTAATATTTAAAAAAAAGAGTCGGGTGCTAAAGACAAAATTGTGAAAACTATATAAGATGTGCTTTGGTTAAGTAATCAAAGCCCAATGTGAATTTGTAAGAGTATACCATGAAATTATTTCCGTTTTCTTTAAAGCGTGAATTTGTAAGAGTATACCATGAAATTATTTCCGTTTTCTTTAAAGGGTGAATTTGTAAGAGTATACCATGAAATTATTTCCGTTTTCTTTAAAGCGTGAATTTGTAAGAGTATACCATGAAATTATTTCCGTTTCCTTTAAGGCGTGACACAAAATAAATAACACACACACTATCGTATTAGTATATAGATAATAATAATAATAACAAAAACAACAACGACAATAACAACAAAAATATCTTTCTGCTCTGTAAAAAAAAAAAAAAAAAAAAAAAAAAGTCTTTCACCTTCAACTTCCGCAGAAAATTTACGAGGGACAGTTTCAAAATGTGTTATTACAGGAACACAAATGAAAATGAGCCACGGTTACTGAGTTAATAGCAACAGTTAGGAGACTCCTATTTATGAGTTTCCTTGTTAATGTTTAGGAACTTTGACCGTTCATCTTATTAAGGGTCTTTTTTTTTCAATTTCCCTTCTCTCGATATATTTTCGTATTTATTTTTCGAATAGGTATATGATCTATTTATTTTAATTCTAAATAATGTTTTATTTTTCTAATAAGAGTTTTTTTCATAAATTCTATTTTCAATTTCATAATTTTGGTGTGTGTATGTATATATATAAATATATATATATATATATATATATATATATATATATATATATATATATATATATATATATATATATATATATATATATATATATATATATATATATATACACATATATATACATATATATATATATATATATATATATATATATACATATATATATATATATATATATATATATATATATATATATATATATATATTTATAGGTATATGAATATATTCACATATATATATTTATATATATATATACACACACACACACATATATATATATATATATATATATATATATATATATATATATATATATATCAGTCAACAAGCGTTTATCGTTTTAGTTGAAGCAAATTCTGATAATTATAATAAACATGAATATATTAATAATCAGAAAGAAATAATTGATAACACTGATATTTCTTATGAAAAAATAATCTTTTTCTGACAAGGGCTCACGTGCACTAGGTTCGTGGAGGGTTTCCAAACTACAGCGACCCACCAGTCAACCCAGTTAACAATGGAGACCAATACGAGCTTTGGTAGAGTCATGCAGTTAATTTGGAATTTACAAAGAAACTTAAAGGCTGCAATTTTTGGGTGTTACTTCCTTCGAAGTAAACGTGTGTCAGTGTGAATATATATATATATATATATATATATATATATATATATATATATATAAAAGAGTATGTATATATATATATATATATATATAAATATATATGTCTGTGTTCGTGTGTATATATATATACATACATACATACATTATATATATATATATATATATATATATATACACACATTATATATATATTATAACATCAATAATATCGAATCAAAATAACTACATCAATTTCCCACATAAAAAAGTCATGGTGTGAAAATAATCAAATACTTCTGCAAAGTCTTTCAGTATAAAGTAAAATATATCCTGTCGAATTTCCCCTAGTTCCAACTCCCCCCCCCCCAAGTTCAGTTTGCAAATACATGCAAATATATGTGCCATTTCCAACTGCTCATTTGCATTTTGATACATAGAGAGTCAGCCACTTTTTACAGTCACTTTTTTTCAGGGTTAATATTAATTTAGTTTTTTGTGTTTAATCTTGAAGAAAAAAAATGTATTTTGATAATCTGAAGACTTTATATGATTATGAATGTTTATTATTGACATAGCATGTGTTGTTTAATAGAGGAATTTGTGTAAAGAATATTAAAAATATATTCTAAAAATGCACTGTGATACAGAATTTGTTGAGAATAATATTGTAAAATGCTGAAATAAATTAATTAATTGAGAATTTGTGGATAATAATGCTGAAAAAAAAAAATCCCGAAAAAAATACTGTTATAGAGAATTTGTAGAGAATAATATTGTAAAATATCGGAAAAAATACACTGATTGAAAAACTATAGAGAATACTGAAAAAAAAAATCCCGAATAATACATTGTGTTAAAGAGTTTGTTAGAAATAACACTAAAAAATACTCTTACAAAAATTACAGTGATATAAAATTTGCATTGAAAAATACTGAAAAAAAAATCCAAATAAAAAAAATTACAGTTTACACTGATACAAAATTTGCAAAAAATAATACTGAATAAATACCCGAAAAAATTAAACTGGGATAGAGAATTTGCAAAGAATAATACTGAAAAAATATCGAAAAAATTAATTTGAAAATTTTTAAATAATACTGAAAAAATATCGAAAAAATACTCTGAGAATTTGTAAAGGACAATACTAAAAAAATACCGATAAAAATACTCTAAGATTTCTAAATAACACTAAAAAAACATAAAAAAAAACATTCTGAGAAAAAAAAAAAAAAAAAAAAAAAAAAAAAAAAAAAAAAAAAAAAAAAAAAAACCGCCCCGAATGAAATACACTTTGAGACAGGAATACCATTTGACTAGCCTCTAGCATTCGCATAAATAAATTATAAATTCCATATGTAAATAAGTAGTCACACCTCATACATAGATGGGAATTTTGAATTTATTTCCTGAATTGGAAGTGGCAGACGGAGGACGTCCATGGGTGCCATGGTTGAATATCACGAGATATAATTTTTTCATTTTAATTTTTTATTTGAAATACACAAGTTTTGGGAAAACGCGTGTTATTGGATGATGATTTATCTATCTATCTAACTATCTATCTATCTATCTATATATATATATATATATATATATATATATATATATATATATACACATATATACATACACACACACACACACATATATATATATATATATATATATATATATATACACACACATATACATATATACATACATTTATGTATATATATGCATACACATGTATATATATAAATATACATATATATGAATATATATATATATATATATATATATATATATATATATATATATATATATATATATATAATGGAGACTCCTTTCTTACGAACATTACGTTTCTTTAATTTTAATAAAATAAATATTATCAAAATCAATATTCTTCATTTGGTCTAGATTTAGTAATATCTCTCTGTAGAATTGAGTCGAGTAATATATAACAATGGTAACAATTAAAAAAAAAAAATATTGATAAAATACTAGGTCTTGAAAATACCTGTACAAAACATAAAATACCATAAAATATATTTTTACGAATTAAAAGAAAGTTCTACGAAAGTTTGAACATACCATGAAAATCCTAAAGTATAAAGCACTTATTCTAATAAAAAAACTAGTAAATTTCAACAAATAAATTTTTACGAATAAAAAATAAACTTCTCCCAAATATTTAACACAATATAAATCTCAAAGTATTAAGTATATATTCAAAAGTACTCCCTAAGTTTTAACATATCATAAAAATACCAAAGTATAAAGCATTTATTCTAAAAATAAATAAATAAATAAATAAATATCAACAAATAGAAAAAAGATGCAAATCTAATGTTTTTTTTTTCTATGCCATAATTCTTCCCAGGTAATCTTCCGAGTCTGAGCACTTCATAAAATATAAGTCCAATGTGTATTAGAGCTTCGCCACGCCCCCCTTCCACCCCCCAAGACCCCTCCCCCTTCCCCAGGCCCCTCCCCCAAGGGCCCGCCCTCATCTGCATATGAAATTTATTCATATGGTTTGGGGGAAGACGAGACTAAGAGCATTTCCTCTGGATTATTCCATTTTTTGATACATTATTTTGCCAAAACTCCTACGTGGTAAATGTGCTTCTGCGGTTTTTCCATTGGCTGCGGAAAAATACATTTGTGTGTGTGTGTGAGAGAGAGAGAGAGAGAGAGAGAGAGAGAGAGAGAGAGAGAGAGAGAGAGAGAGAGAGAGAACCACATTTCAATACATTATTTTGATCCAAATTTTTAGGAATTAATATTTTCCTTTGAATGGGGAAAACTTATATGAGAGAGAGAGAGAGAGAGAGAGAGAGAGAGAGAGAGAGAGAGAGAGAGAGAGAAGAGATGTCAAAGAAAAAGATAAGAAGGTAATTGCAAACTTAACTAGAGGGGCACTCAGTAGAGGGCAAACCTCCACCGCGGCAGCTTATTTCTTAACCTTTTGCCCGACCTTGACCTTTGACCTTAACATGGCGTGGATTTCCATACACTCAAATATGAACCAAGTTTGAAGTGTCTGTGACAGCGATGTCCAAACTTATGGCTGATTAGGTGAATTGGATTTTTTACTTGACCGTGACCTTGACCTTTCAAAATTTAATAATTTCCATCTTTTTACATATCAGTTAATTGCCGCAAGTTTCATTACTCTACGATTAAAACTGTGGCCAGGAAGCTGCTCACAGACAAACAAATACACACAAACAGGGGCGAAAACATAACCTCCTTCCAACTTCGTTAGCGGAGGTAAAAATGAACTCTGTATATAAAGGTTAAAGGTGTCTGGTTTCAGTTCCAGTTTCATCTGAATAGATGCTCACCAGAACGTCATCTGGGCAAGCCCAACCACCACCTCTGTGGTGCCCAATCACAGCAGTGGCCTCCCCAGTAAACAGATTACCCTCAAGGCCCCTGGCTGGGATCGATCTACTGCCATCTGAATGCTAGGCGAACACGTTACCAAAAGTCCTACGTGGTAAATGTGCACTTGCGGTTTTTCCACTGGCAGCGGAAAAATACATTTGAGAGAGAGAGAGAGAGAGAGAGAGAGAGAGAGAGAGAGAGAGAGAGAGAGAGAGACATTATTTTGTCCCAGATTTTGGTGCCCATCCACAACAGTGGCCTCCAAAGTAAACAGCTTAAATTCACAGTACCGGGTGGGATCGATCTGCTGCCATGTGAATGCTAGGCAAACACTTTCCCACTGTATGAATATTGCCATTATTATTATCATAATTTTTGTGCTTGTTATTGTTTTTGTTCCAAGCCAAGGGAAGGCAGTTCAGTAATAAAATGTTATTGAGTAAACAACAATACACATTTCACGAAAGATTAAAACAAATTAAGATGAATAACAAATTTAAACAAACAAGATAAACAAATAGAATGAATATTTCACCCCATATTTGAACGTTTTATGAAATGACTTAATCCTTCCTCATAAATGACAAAATTACAGGGGAAGGAAAGGGGAAGGAAATCATTCAGTTGAGACTCGCACCTCCCACCTTCATAAACACATCTTTTATTCTAGAAGTTTTATTCCAGCTGTTACCAAGTTGTGGAATGATCTTCCTAATCGTGTAGTTGAATCAGTAGAACTTCAAAAGCTCAAAGTTGGAGCAAATGTTTTCATGTTGACCAGGCTGACAAGAGTCTTTTTATTGTTTATATATGACATATCTGTTTTTGACGTTGTTAATAGTTTATATAGAACATATCTGTTTTTAGAATGATATATTGTTAATTTATTCTCTTCATTATTTATTTCCTTATTTCCTTTCCTCACTAGGCTATTTTTCCCTGTTGGAGCCCTTGGGCTTATAGCATCTTGCTTTTCAACTAGGGTTGTAGCTTGGCTAGTAATAATAATAATAATAATAATATTAATAAAAAAATGTTTTGAAAATACAGGAAAAACTGATGACTCTTCATAATACAAAGTCTCCATTAAACTCTTTTTCTTTAATCAGGAATTAATTGTGGGTAAATTGCAACATGAGCAACTTCTTAAGGAATGTACTGTTGGAGAGAATTATTATTATTATTATTATTATTATTATTATTATTATTATTATTATTATTATTAGTGTTGTTGTTGTTGTTGTTGTCATTATTATCATTATTATTATTATTACTTGCTAAACTACAACCCTAGTTGGAAAAGCAGGATGCTATAAACCCAGGGGATCCAACAACGAAAATAGCCCAGTGAGGAAAGGAAATAAGGAAAAATAAAATATTTTATTAACAGTAAAAATATTAAAATAAATATTTCCTATATAAATTATAAAAACTATACAAAACAAGAGGGAGAGAAATAAGATAGAACAGTGTACCCTCAAGCAAGAGAACTCTAACTCAAGACAGTGAAAGACCATGGTACGGAGGCTATGGCACCACCCGCGACTAGAGAACAATGGTTTGATTTTGGAGTCTCCTTCTCCTTGAAGAGCTGCTTATCATAGCCAAAGAGTCTCTTCTACCCTTAACAAGAGGAAAATAGCGACTGGGCAATTACAGTGCAGTAGTTAACCCCCTGGGTGAAGAAGAATTATTTGGTAATCTCAGTGCTGTGAGGTGTATGAGTAATGAGGAGATTGTGTAAAGAATAGGCCAGACTATTCGGTGTATGCGTAGGCAAAGGGAAAGTGACCGTAACCAGAGACAAGAATCCAAGAGGAGAGTAGCCACTGAACAATTACAGTGCAGAAGCGAGATTATAACAATTTAAAAGAATTAAAGTAACATAAAACAGGTAACAGATGAACTATGAAGCAATACATATATAAATATACTAAATAAGAGACGACGTCTTCCTACATTTCTTCTGTGTGTAACAAAGATAATGGTGTGGAAAATAGCCCAAATGGCATGTGGAGCAGTTGGCTCGCGTTTGGTAGGTCGTGATTTGCTCAAATCCTTCCACCAATTAGTTCAACCAGCTATAAATAGCAAACAGCATCTCTCTCTCTCTCTCTCTCTCTCTCTCTCTCTCTCTCTCTCTCTCTCTCTCTCTCTCTCTCTCTCAACAAACATTCCCCATTCAACGCTATGACATATACAATTGGATCAACCAAATGTGGAATTAACATTAATTATAACATTGCAGATTTAGGAAATCTCTCTCTCACTCTCTCTCTCTCTCTCTCTCTCTCTCTCTCTCTCTCTCTCTCTCTCTCTCTCTCTCAACAAACATTCCCCATTCAACGGTATGATATACAATTGCATCTGAATGTGGAATTAACATTAATTACAACATAACAGATTTAGGAAATATATAGAAGTTAGGTCAAAGGTCAAAGACTGGGGCCAGTGAGGCCGTTCAGAAAAGTCAAAATTTAGTGAAACTATAATAAAAAAAAATGTTAAATATTTTATAAAAAAAAAAAAAAAACTGTTCTCGTCTGATATATTGCTTTAATTTGCAACTGATTTTTAATATCAATAAAATTCAACAACATTTTTGTTGACGTAATTTGCTTTTCATGATAATTTCCAATCATTATTATAACTATATATGTAATTGTTTTGAGTTTCAATAAAAACCAAAACTTGCAAATATATAAAACTAAAGGGGCACTCAGTAGACCGCAGACCACCGCCGCGACAGCTTATTTCTTGACCTTTCGCTCGTCCCTGATCATGATCTTTGACCTTAACATGTATTAATTGGCGTCGATTTTCATACACTCAAATATGAACCAAGTTTGAAGAGTCTTTGACAACGATGTCCAAACTTATGGCTGATTACGTGAATTGGAAATTTTACTTGACCTTTGACCTTGACCTTCAAAAATTTAATGCTTTCCAGCTTTTTACATAACAGTTAATTACAGAAAGTTTCATTATTCTACTATGAAAAGTGTGGTCAGGAAGCTGTTCACAGACAAATAAACACACAAACACACAAACAGGGGGTGAAACATAACCTCCTTCCAACTTCGTTAGCGTAGGCAATAAAGGGCTATTCTCTTATGAACAAATTCCTCTTTTTTTTAATATACAAATCAGTTGGCGAACATCCATTGTTATCGTAAATCCTTATTTGCAAATATTTTGCAATCCAAATATTTTTTTCGTAAATCATTAATCCAAATATTTTGCAATCTAATTTTTTAAGGTAAAATCATTATTACCAAATATTTTTCAATCTAAATATTTTTTGGTAAATAATTATTCCCAAATATTTTCAATCTATATATTATTTTTGGAAAAATCATTATTCGCATATATTTTGCAATCTAAAAAATATTTTTTTTTATATTAATTGGCCTCTTCTGTTCATAGAACAAAAACATTCCAATAAAGTAAATATCTTCTTTCATATTTCACGTTTCATAAATGGCACAAAACCAAACAACAGAAAACACAATAGTCTAGAATGGAAATTTTCACCTGAACTAATCATTAGCTATGAATATACGTTAGAAAAATCAAGCCTTTTAAACTCATTTGGATCATATTTGTATTTTCCTTTGGACGGGAGAACGCAAGGAAGCTTAGTAATTAATATCTCCTCAGTGTAAAATACGCTTATCCAATGCATGACCTTTTTGAGTAATTATCATCAAGGTAGTAAAGAATTTCTTTGACGTATTCCATGTGGTCATAAAATCATCGGGATTTTCTCAACGATAATTACTCAATTAATGAGGTTATGTCACTTCCTCATTAG